>NC_143137.1:72788863-73091893 GCF_059928025.1 Delphinapterus leucas
GGTGTCCTTATAAGAAGAAGAGATCAGAACAGAGACATGCACAGAGGAAAGACCATGTGAAGATACAGAGAGAAAACAACCGTCTATAAGCTAAGAAGAGAAAACTCAAAAGAAATCAATGCCACCAATACCCTGCTCTCAGACTTTTAGCCTTCGGAACTCTGAGAAAATAAATCTCTGTTGTTTAAGCCACCTAGTGTGCACTACTTCATTATGGCTGTCCTAGCAAGCTAACACACCCATGTTTACCTAAAATCCTGCACCTCAGTGTTTTCAAACAGATGCTCTCCCAACTCCTAGGACAACTTTGCTTTTCTCTAGAGTGGATTAAGGAAATTTATTGTGAATGAAGATAGACATCCTATCCAAGGGACTTGGATGAAAGGTCACTTAAAATTAAAAATGATTTATGGTGGGGCCCATAGTATCCCAATTAAGATGACATTCTTCCAGGCATCAATGCAGAAACAGTCCTCTAAGGCAAGCTCTAAAATATAAGACAAAATTCCCTCTTAGAAAGTCTTTGTACCAGTAGCCTCTTCTCTTGAGAAGGACCCCTTTAAAGGACTTGATTTCAGAGCAATACTTGGGTCTAGACAGTCTTATGCTAGGGGCCCCTACAATTTGCAATTTTAAATTTAGAGGCTGCTTCTCAAGGTGACCTTATCTTTTGGGCAAAATGCACCAAAGCAGAATTTGGTAAACCACACTGTTCACCAAGAACATCACTATGAACACTGTTCACTATGAACAGAGAAAGAGGAGGAACAGGTGGCTGGGAAATTTTCAATCTGTGTCCCTTAAAAAGGGATAATTTGTCTTACTGCTATCCAAAAAGCAGAAAGAAGGAGTAAGTCCTGAATGGGAACCTTTTTAATGTGTTCTTGTAGACCACAGCAGTGTTTCAAAGAGTGATCCTCTTAGAATTCTAGATTCAGTAGATGCTCCTCACTAGAAGGGTTTCATGATCAAATGGATTTTGAAAATACTGTCCTCTCTATCACACACTTAGGGACTCACAATTTACAGAGATATATATAAGGCCCTGAGAAATCCTGCAAGTAAAAAAATAAAAAACAACCATTCAAGTCTGTCAAACCCAGAATTTCTCAAACCTACCTAACCATAAAACCTTTATTAGAATTATTAGCAAGCACCGTGTGATATACAGTTTGGGACTAAGTTTTGAACAGGGAGACATGAAGAAACCCTACTATAAAGTGATGAACCAGATGAATATACATATACTAGAGTTAGAATGTCAAAGGAATTGAAATTCCCTTCCCTTAATAATATTTAGTTGTTTTGAACAAAGCAAAAATATACCAATATTTCCGTCACGACCTCTCACTTCTTAAAATGCTTATTTGATTATATATTTCTTTAACTGCATACACTATACTAAATGCTAAAGCACATACATGAACTTACAATTCAGCCTTATTTTTTATTTCCAAAGAGTGTTTGGCATTTATTTGTAGTGGAGTTAATAGCCCCTCTGAACCGGGTTAAGAGGCAGCATGAAAAACAAAGAAGGAACCTTCTGTAAGCATGACTTGACTCCAATTACTTCTAACTGAGTAAGCTAAGTAGTTCTATAAATATCTGTCAAAAATGAGACTAGCTCTGAGAGGTTTGGCCCTTACCCCTTGGCAACCATTTTAGCTTTGTGATTACTTATGCCAAAAACAGTCAGCCCAAACTGTACATACTTCAGACAGAAAAGAAAAAAAATACTTATCCAAAATGGTACCAAGTGAGGTGTTACCCTTTTCATATAAATTAATAGTTTTACACTTTTATATGGAATATTTTCCTAACAGCCTTGACTGTAAAGGGTAGCAGAGCAAGTAAGATATATTTGAGGTGTGAAATTAATATTGGATTGATTTTTGTTTAATTTTATTTATATTTAGCCTGCATTTTTTAGAAGAACCTGGCCTTTGGAGATTTATTCACACTTGTCTGAAAAAAACCAGGTATTGTCAAAGCTAGGAAATATATCCAGGGTGACTCATCACAATGGAGTAGATGAATGCTAACAATTTCTAAGTAGCAGAGACCAAACTGCTTCATTACTTCAATTAACTCCAAAGATTCATAAGCAAATGAGCCAGTTGCCACTGTTGGTTCCATGACATTTTAAGACTGTTCAGAGACAAACTGAGTCTGGCCTATTTCTTGATAAACATGTCCCAATCCCACCCAACCAAATATAACCCAGTCAAAGGAATTTCTCCAATATCTTATCATTGCTGAGGAATGACCATTCCACTTAAAAGTTCAATTAATTCTAATTACTAATTACAACATTATTATTATTATTTTGATTCATTTTAAGAAATTGTACCAGTTATAAAATCAACATGAACCTTAAATAATATATGTTCCTTTTTCACCAGTAAATCTTATAACTGACTACATCTTAAAGTAAAAGAAATAGAGTTCCATTATTTTCTTCTCTTTAGAAGTCTTTTGAACAGCATTGAATTAATGTTATGTGTTGGTTCATGACACAAAGTCATTAGTCTATATTTGCACCTAGTAACAGAACACCAAAATGCACAAAGCAAAAGTGATAGCAATGAAAGGCAAAAATGACATTTCAACAATAAGAGTCAGACATTTCAATAACCCACTATTGATACTGGACAGAACAGCTGGACATAAGGTCAACAAGGAAATGGGAGACTTGAATAAAACTCTAAACCAACAAGGCCTAAGAGACATTCATAAAATATTCAATACAACAACAGAATAAACATTCTTCTCAAGTACACATGGAACATTCTCCAGGACAGACTATATGCTAGGCCATAAAGCAAACCTCAGTAATTTGAAGATTAAAACAATACAGAGTATGTCCTTTGACCACAATGGAATGAAATTAGAACTCAATAGCAGAAAAAATATTTGGTAAAATCACAAATACATGGAGATTAAACAATTTACTCCTCAATAACAAATGGGTGAAAGAAGAAATCAGAAGGGAAATAATAAAATATATTGAGAAGAAAACAGAAATGGAAACACAGCATAGCAAAACTTAGAGGGAAATTTATAAATGCCTAAATTAAGAAATAATAAAGATTATAAATCAATAACCTAGTCTTCCTCCTTAAAACACTGGAAAAGAAGAGCAAACTAAAACTAAAGCAAGCAGAAGAAATAAAAAAAATTAGAGCAGAAACAAATAAAATAGAGAACAGAAAAACAAGAGAGTATTAATGAAACTAAAAGCTAGTTATTTGAAAAGATCAACAAAGTTGGAAAATGTTTAGCTATATAGACCTAGAAAAAAATAGAATACTTAAATTACTAAAATCAGTAGTGAAAGAAGGGACATTACTTCTGACATTATAGAAATAAAAAGAATTATAAAAGAATACTATAAATAATTAAATGCCAACATATTAGATAACTTAGAGGAAGTGGAAAAAATCCTGGAAAGACACCCTCTAACAAAATTAACTCAAGAATACTCTGAAAAGTGAAAAATATTGTTGAAAGAAATTAAAGATGATCAAAATAATTCTCTGAAAGAGAATAACAAAGTAGAAAAACTCATACTTCCTGATTTCAAAATTTAACTACAAAGCAATAGTAATCAAGACAATGTAGGAGTGGCACAAGGATAGACATATAAATCAATGGAATATAACTGAGAGTACTGAAATGAAAACATTGTGTCTATAGTCAACTGACTTTTGACAAGGGTGCCAAGACCATTCAATGGTGAAAGAATAGTCTTTTCATCAAATGGTGCTGGGACAACTGAATAGCTATATGCAAAAAAATAAAGCTGGACACTTACCTCACACATTCACAAAAATTAACTCAAGATGGATCAAACACATAAATATAAGAGCTAATACTATATAAAACTTTTAGAAGAAAGCATGGGATAAGACTTCAGGACCTTGGATTTGGCAATGGATTCTTAGTTTTGACATCAAAAACATGAGCTTAAAAACAGATAAATTGTACTTGATCAAAAGTAAAAACTTTTGTGCTTAAATTAAAGAACACAAAAAAGAAAGTAAAACCCCACAGAATTATAAAGAAATATATATATACATATATATACACACAAACGTGTGTTTTGCAAATCAGATATCTGACAAAGGAGTCATATCTAGAATATATTAAAAAAAACTCTTACAACTCAATAAGACAACCTAATTTAAGCAACAGACAAAGGATCCAAATACACATTTCTCCAAGAAAGATACGACAATGGCCAATAGGCACATCAAACGATGCTCAACATCATTATTCATCAGAAAAATGCAAATCAAAACTACAGCGAGATACCAATTCATCCCCACTAAGATAGCTAAAATCAAAAAGTCAGATAATAACAAGTGTCGGTGAAGATATGGAAAAATTGGAATCCTCATATACTGATAGTGGGAATGTAAAATGATGCAACCATTTTGGAAAACAGCCTGGCATTTCCTCAAACAATTAAACGCAGAGTCATCATATCACCCAGCAGTTCTACTCCTAGGTATATACTCAAGAAATACAAACATATATGCACACACACAAAATTGTACATGAGTGTTTATAGCAGCATTGTTCCTAATAGCTAAAAGGTTAGGAACAACCCAGATGTTGATCAGTGGACAAATGGATAACCAAAATGTGGTAAATTCAGTCAATGGAATATTATTTGTCCATAAAAAGGAATGAATACTAGTACATGCTACAACATGGATAAACCTTGAAAACATTATGCTAAGTGAAAGAAGCCAGTCGTAAAAGTCCACATATTATATGATTTCATTCATATGGAAGTTCAGAGTAGGGAATCCCATAGAAATAGAAAGTAAATTAGTAGCCCTTAGGACAGGAAGGAACGGTATGAGGGCTAGGCAGGTGATAGCAAAGGGTACGGGGTGTCTTTTTGAGATGATGAAAATGTTCTAAAATTGACAATGGTAACTGTCACATATATCTGTGAATATACTAAAAACCACTGAATTTTATACTTTAAGTGGGTGAACTGTATGATACATGAATTGTATTTCTAGAAAGCTATTTTAAAAATTAATAATAAAAAAAGTAATAATAGAGCAAAAAATAGTTAATAATATGGCAAATTGATAAAAACTGACAATACAGAAAAATGTACTAATGGAATAATTAGACCATTTCACAAGCATAATGAGAGATTTGAACATATCTCTTCCAACTATTGATAAGTCAAGCAGATAAAGAATCAGCTTACTATAGAAAATTTCAACAACCTAACTAAATAATACTGAACAAATGGACCCAAATATTAGAGTATACATTTTTCTCAAGCACACATGGAACATTTACAATATCAATGATGTATAATACCATAAAAAAGCTCCCCAAAGTTGAAAAACATGTGTCACATTCTGTGACTAGAATGTAATTTAGAAATTAATAACAAAAAGAAAGTTAGAGCCCATATATTTAGAAACTAACTCCTTGGTCAAAGGAGAAATCATAATAGAAGTTTAAAAAATATTTCCACATATTTTATCCATTTCTAAGAAATATGAAATATGATAAGGCTATAAACACTACCTATAACACAATAAAATTTTTCACAGATAAGCATATTAGAGCTTTGCAGTTTCTCAAGGACTGCTGGGCTTATAAATATCAGTACCAAAATACAAGTAAGAATAAATTTCTATCTGATAGGAAACATGAATGGTTCTACAGGTAAAAAAGCTAACAAAGCCAAACATTTTTTTAGCTATTCTTATAAATACATAATTCTCCATATCTATTTCCATGGGAGAACTGTCAGAGAGTTCCTGATTTTTGAGATCACTCTCCCAGCAGCAATTATTCCAAACAAAAAGATACTCGGATATAAAGAGCCTGAATAAACAAGGCTTTGTAAATAAAATTCTTTTCCTAAGATTTTCCTTTCCCCACCTAAATCAGTCAAAGTTTAAGTACACCTATTTTAATAGGCCTCCCAGAAACAACATCAGAACTTCAACAAGCAAAAACAAAACAATATTTTTATTTCATGGGGCATCGGTTGACACAATGATTGCATAAATGCTACAGATACTTTATTGACCAACTTAAAATGTATTTTCCCTGGTAAAACTGGTATGTTACATACAGACAAAGTTGTACAGAACTAATACTTAAGTACAGATAATTAGGAATACCACTAAGTTAAAATATTTTTCCAAGTTATGTGGATACAACTTCCAAAGTTATTTTTAGAACAAGAGTAATTGGCTAAAATATGTCCAGTATATATCTGATAGATACAACTTTAGCTACCAAACTAACATTTCTGGAGTCTAAATTGTCTTCTGACATTTAGAACAAAACTTTAAAAAAGCTAGATGCTCAAACTGTAGCTATGGAACATGGTAGAATTTTTGTTCCATACATGTATCAGAAATATGAAGTATTATATGGAATAAAAATCTAAGAAAAGTTAACAATATTGTTACTATATTAAAATTCTCAGTAATGTTTCAAGACATATGATGAGAGAATTATTTATAGAATGTATTGGTTTCCTCTGTACAATTCTCAAAGTCAGGTATATCTGTCTATTCATTGCTTTACCATCATATACACTAGAGCTTATGCTCTTAAATACCATACATGTTATGAGCACATTTCACTTCTATTTACTCTCTAATGAATGTTGCTAATAATGATGTCATGTTACCATTAACTATTTTCTTTGTACCAGGCTTTGTGTCATGTACTTTACATGATTTATCTCTAATCCTCATGGCAACATAACAAGGTATTAGTTGTTGTTGTTATTTCATTTTAAAGAAATCAAATCTGAGACTACAAAAGTTTTATTAGGTCATCTACCCAGTAAACACTCAATCCCTAATCTGTAGTTCTCTTGAGAGTCCAGAATCTTTCCTCCATTCCATGATTCAATTAGCATTTCCTTGCTCATCAGTCGGTTATAAAACCAAATCCAAATAAGTATGTCTATACCCAAGTGTGTGAAAAATATAATATACACTTGACAGTCTTTTAGACTCCAGAATAAAACACAAGAATTCTGTTGATCTTGGGCTACAGACTCCTTGTCTTGCTTTTGGCTGGCTGTGCCTACCAGTCAATATCCATGTGTTCCCTCAGGCTTCCTTTATGGAGTTGGGGCTGTTGATTTACTTTCAAATAGCTTCCCGTTCTCAGGAAATTGTGTGTTACACTCGGTTTTGAATAACTTAAAAGGTGAAATGGTGCAAGTATCATTTTCAATTTATGTTTTTCCAGCCTTCAGTACCCTCTTCTAAAGCAGCAGCTCTCAAACTTTAATGTGCATAATAAAGTGTGCCGTGGGACTTGTTATAATTGCCGTATCCCAGACCTTTCTCCAAGATTCTGGCTCTGTAGGTCTGGAATGGGACTGGGGATTTTTTTTTTTCCAAATGATTCTGATGCAGGTGGTGTTCAGATGACACTCTGAGGAAAAACATTGGATTTTATCCTTCTCCATGGTAAACTGAATATGATTACAATCATACTTAAATAATAAGAGTGGCGAGAAGATGCGCTCCAGGTTTGGATTAACAGATGGTTATGTTCTACTTCTGCAGCTTTCTAGCTCTGACCTATGACAAATCTCTTAAACTCACTGAGCCCCAGTGTTGTGAGGATTTAATAAGATAAAATGTTAAAGCCCTTAACCCAGTGCCTACTACTCAACAAAGCCCTCAGAAAACATTTGCACCCTGTCGTTCATTCCACCCTTTTAGAGCTCAGATCTTCGCACTCCATATCTTGTTTTCTTTCTCCTCCACAATATGACTAAGAGCAAAATACTGTCTGCTAGAAATGCTACGGCTCTAAAATGCTGTCTGTCTTCTTAAACGCCTATGCATTGAAGCAAAGCTACTACTCATTTCCTTGATGATTTATCTTCTACTTGTCACTAGTTGAATTTTCCACTGGCACCAGTTCGTTTTGACATTTTGAGCTTTCTGTGGGCAATAATGACATTTGCAAAAAAAAATCATGATAGAAATTCAAAACTTAAAAAAACAATGTATAAGGTACTATGTTCCAAGCAGTAGGAATTCACCTGAGCTTTGTCATAGAGACTTACTGCTTTTCTGGTTCCTTGTGAATATGGCTGGCAGATAGCTTCAGTCATCATGGCCTGACCAGCTTTCACTCTGTCTTCAAATAGATGTAAGTTACCTTCTATTACCGGACACACTTCATGAGACATAAGTGCCTTGGAAAAGGCTAAAAGAGTACATTCTCTACACTGTGTAACAGCTGTGCTATGGAAGAGGACAGCAAAGAAATGTAAATGGTTGGGTAGTTTATACTTTAATCTTCATGTATATACATCCTTGATATAGGTTCAGGTTCAGGTTGGTGAAATACAAAAGAATATTCTCTCATTTATTAACTTCTCACAGTCTCTGGACTTTTCATCTTAAAGAAGCTCTTAATTTAAAATGATTTTCTAATGGAAAGCAAATGATAGTAAACTTTAAGAAAGAATAGAATGGTATAGTCATTAAAACATTATTGAAGGAATATGAAATACTTGTTTGAAATGACTACTGGCATAGCCAGAAAGGTTTTTTAACCTTTCAGTTAACTTTATAGCTGTAATTCTTGTTTCCAAATTTAGATTTCACCAGCATCAACAGAAAAATATAAGAAAATTAGCCTCAGTGTAGGTTTGATATATATTTAGGATTCGTTTTGCCATCTTTCACTTATAGTTCTCCTATAGAAAAAAAATAAATATTTGGAAACAAAAATGAGATCAAATTATATTTACTAGTACTTTATTTTGTAGCTTATTTCTTTCAGACAATAACCTACTCTATTATTTCATCCAGAACTAAGTCTGAACCCTGGTTCTGCTGCTTCTAAGTTGTGTGCCATTGGCAATGCTACTCAGTTTCTCTGACTCTCCATTTTCTTATGTGTAATACAGAAATAACATTAATTTGCTCATAGAGTTATTGTGAGGATTAAATTAAGTAAGCATCTATGACCAATGCTGGAACATAGTGGGCACTCAACAAATAAGAATTGTTAACATACTATGGATAGTTAAAAATAAACTAAATAACAATAAAGACCAATTACAACTACAAAAGAAGACAGGCAGAGCATTTTCACACAATGTCTAGTTGTTTGACGACTAGGATCATAAAAACTTAGTTGCCACAGGAAACTTAGGAAGTCAAAATGTATGCATTTCTTTAGAACCAAAAGTTTGAGCTTTTGCTGTTTTAAGGTTGAGGTCATCACATTAATCTTTGGTTTTAATGAATTTATTAGTGTTTGTTACTACAATCACTGTGTCTGAAACTCTCCCCTATGAGTTTACCTACAGAAGAATACAGCATACCTACCACTTCATTAACGTGGAGGTCTTGAGATATGGAATATAGACTACTGTACCATGATACCTAGGATTTAAAAGCATATTTCTGTAAGAAGTATTATAACTATAATAAATTAAAGATATAATTTTCAAAATTTTAATTGTGTACAGGCAAAATTACTGAAGCTGCAAAATATGCAACAGCTTGAAGTTTAATTGCAACTGGAAAACTATGCTTTGGAAACTGTATGTGGATGGAAATATTTATGAGTTAGCACCAAGAGCTGGCACAGTACATTTGCTATGGAATAATTTTAACTGTAACCTTGTTTTACATCGCATACCTTTATGGGAGAGTTGAAGAAGTCTATACATTTACTCTGCATGCTGAGGTTTCTGTTTTTGTTTCAATTCCAGATATGCTTGAGAAGCTTTTAGTAAACTTTTTACAGGAAAATGATCAAACGAAACAAACTAGGGACATTTTCCATATAAAAACGACATGATATTTCACATGATGTATTGTTTCATATATCATCAATTTTGCACCAGATTTTGGCAAAGGAAAAGATCCTGCCTCAAGAATTTTTATTTTTTGGACCACAAGCAAAAATCCAAAAGTAAACAAAGACCAAACCAAAGAAGAAGGCATAAAACAATAAAAATCAGAACCATGACTTGCATGTAAATAGGAAAAAGAAACCATATAATAAGTTTTCTGCTCATTCTGATTATAATCAAAGTTTGTCAAAACAGAGTGGTCTTTCTCACAAAAAATTCAAAATCCCTAAGTTTACTCTTAAATATGAAAATAGCTACACTTTGGAAATATTATTAATCCTACGTGTTCACCTCTGAATGCATACCTCAAAAATACTTAATTTTAGAAATGTATCTTATAGAAATATCATGGGTCTACCAAAGATGTTCACTCAATATTATTAAAATAGAAAAAAATATTTAAAATCTATATTTGTCCAAAGTAAGGAACTGATGAATGACATACATTCACAGTACATTATTCTGTAGCCATTGAAGACTTATATTGTAGGAAAATATAATGACGTGGGGAAACTGGCATATGACTTAAAGTGAAAAAAAAATAATTAGCTGATCCTATTCTTGTTTAAAAAATGATACTTATGGGACTTCCCTGGTGGTCCAGTGGCTAGGACTCCACGCTCCCAATGCAGGGGGCTCTGGGTTCAATCCCTGGTCAGGGAACTAGATCCCACATGCTGCAACTAAGGGTTCGCATGCCGCAACTAAGACCCGGCACAGCCACATAAATACATAAATAAATATATTTTTTTTAAAAATAAAATTTAAAAAATGGTACTTATGCACCAGAAAAATGGTTTTTAGTTCTCTTCACCAGTGTTTTTCTCAATGTGATATAAACTTACAGTAGTTTATTTGCATTGAAATTAAATGTATTTTCTAAGATTTCTAGCAATGTATACATTATCTATATGATAATAAAGTATATAATAATTAAAAATAAAACCTATATAAATAGTGGCAAGTATCTTTTTAAAGATAAGTAGACTACTTCTCTATTGACATTTCTGCTTCCAAACTCTGTCAGAATGCTCAGGTGTGTCTAACTGAGACAAATCACTAGAAGAGCCAAGTTATGAATCAAGGAGGAAACCTGAACAAAGGCCAAAAGCAAGTTAAGAACTAGAGAACCAGAGCAAGGTTGGAATCCAGGGAACCTGAGAATGTTACACAGGTCATCCCAGTGATCAAAGGGCGAGAAGGTGAAACCCAAGAGATAGAAGGCAATTGTTTCCTGCCCAGTTCCATCTTCCACATTATAGGGTTTCCTTCTCCCTCAGATTTTAACAGAATTCTAGGCAAGCCCTAATTTTCCTGAAATTAGGAAAGGCAACTTTAAAATAAATACATGAATTATGGTCTTCTACGGATATATGCTCAGAAGTGGGATTGCAGGATCATATGGTAGCTCTATTCTTAGTTTTTTAAGGAACCTCCATACTGTTCTCCATAGTGGCTGTACCAGTTTACACTCCCACCAACAGTGCAGGAGGGTTCCCTTTTCTCCACACCCTCTCCAGCATTTACTTTGTAGATTTTTTGATGATGGCCATTCTGACTGGTGTGAGGTGATACCCCATTGTAGTTTTGATATGCATTTCTCTAATAATTAGTGATGTTAATCATTTTTTCATGTGCCTCTTGTCATGTCTTCTTTGGAGAAGTGTCTATTTAGATCTCCTGCCCATTTTTTGATTGGTTTGTTTTTTTGATATTGAGATGCATGAGCTGTTTGTATATTTTGGAGATTAATCCTTTGTCAGTTGCTTCATTTGCAAATATTTTCCCTCATTCTGAGGGTTGTCTTTTCGACTTCTTTATAGTTTCCTTTGCTGTGCAAAAGCTTTTAAGTTTCATTAGGTCCCATTTGTTTATTTTTGTTTTTACTTTCATTACTCTAGGAGTTTTAGAGTATCCAGCCTTACATTTAGATCTTTAATCCATTTTGAGTTTATTTTTGTGTATGGTGTTAGGAAGTGTGCTAATTTCATTCTTTTACATGTAGCTGTCCAGTTTTCCTAGCACCACTTATTGAAGAGACTGGCTTTTCTCCATCATATATTCTTGCCTACTTTGTCATGGACTAAGTGACCAGAGGTGCATGGGTTTTTCTCTGGACTTTCTAACCTGTTTCATTGATCTATGTTTCTGTTTTTGTGCCAGTACCATACTCTTTTGATGACTACAGCTTTGTAGTATAGTCTGAAGTCAGGGAGCCTGATTCTTCCAGCTCCATTTTTCTTTCTCAAGATTGCTTTGGCTATTCAGGGTCTTTTGTGTTTCCATACAAATTGTAATTTTTTTTGTTCCAATTCTGTTAAACATACTACTTGGCAATTTGGTAGGGATTACATTGAATCTGTAGATTGCTTTAGGTAATACAGTCATTTTGACAATACTGATTCTTCCAATCCAAGATAATGCTTTCCACCTTTTTGTGTCACCTTTGATTTCTTTCATCAATATCTTATAAGATACATGCACCCCAATGTTCATTGCAGCACTATTTACAATAGCCAGGACATGGAAGCAACCTAAATGTCCATCGACAGAGGAATGGATAAAGATGATGTGGTACACATATACAATGGAATATTACTCAGCCATAAAAAAGAACAAAATAATGCCATTTGCAGCAACATGGATGGAGACCTAGAGATTATCATACTAAGTGAAGTAAATCAGAGAAAGACAAATATCACATGATATCACTTATATGTGGAATCTAAGAAAATGGTACAAATGAACTTATTTACAAAAGAGAAATAGAGTCACAGATGTGGAAAACAAACTTATGGTTACTGGGGGGGAAGGGGGAGGGTTAAATTGGGAGATTTGGTTTGACATATACATACTACTATATATAAAATAGATAACTAGGGCTTCCCTGGTGGTGCAGTGGTTGAGAGTCCACCTGCCAATGCAGGGGACACGGGTTCGTGCCCCAGTCCAGGAAGATCCCACATACTGCGGAGCAGCTAGGCCTGTGAGCCATGGCCGCTGAGCCTGCGTGTCCGGAGCCTGTGCTCCGCAACGGGAGAGGCCACAACAGTGAGAGGCCCGCGTATCACAAAAAAAAAAAAAAAAAAGATAACTAATAAGGACCTACGATTATAGCACAGGGAACTCTATCAATACTCTGTAATGGACTATATGGGAAAAGAATCTAAAAAAGAGTGGATATATGTATATGTATAACTGATTCACCTTGCTGTACAACAGAAACTAAAACAACACTGTAAATCAACTATACTCCAATAAAAAAAATTTTTAATAAATAAAATAAAATAAATACACGAAATTCTGGAGGAAACCAATGGCCTAAATTTAAATTCTAAACTCCAAAGCAAAACTTCAGTCTCTAATTCCAGAGTGGTTTTGGTGTGCATATTATGAAGAGAATATGAAGTTGTACACTGCTTGGGAATACACCTGCTAATGTGCCCCCAAATTATAAGGACTCTTCCAATATTACTAATAGCTACAGTGGGAGATGATTACTTAATTAATTTAAAATTTTTATCTCCAGATTAAAATAATCTCAATTCAATTAAATTTTCTTCATAGGCTGACAAGTGGTTTTTTTTTTTTTTTTTTTTTTTTTTTTGCGGTACGCGGGCCTCTCACTGTCGTGGCCTCTCCCGTTGCGGAGCAACAGGTTCCTGACGCGCAGGCTCAGCGGCCATGGCTCACGGGCCCAGCCGCTCCGCGGCATGTGGGATCTTCCCGGACTGGGGCACGAACCCGTGTGCCCTGCATCGGCAGGCGGACTCTCAACCACTGCGCCACCAGGGAAGCCCTGACAAGTGGTTTTGTTTCTTTAATTCATCCCTGAATTTCTCCAATTTTTCTGAAAATAAGATGTCCAAAATTGAAGCTAGCACTAGTGCATTGAATATCACAAGGATTCCATTCCCAGCACTTTTTTTTTTTTTTTTTTTTTTGCAGTACGCGGGCCTCTCACTGTTGTGGCCTGTCCCGTTGTGGAGCACAGGCTCCGGACACGCAGGCTCAGCAGCCATGGCTCACGGGCCCAGCCGCTCCACAGCATGTGGGATCTTCCCGGACCGGGTCACGAACCCATGTCACCTGCATCGGCAGGCAGACTCTCAACCACTGCGCCACCAGAGAAGCCCCCATTCCCAGCACTTTTATGATAATTAATCTCAGATTATGAATAGGTAACAACTTTTAGAACAACCTGTGTATAGTTACAGATAAAACAGAACGTGTAAATCAGATGATAATTTCAACTAGTGATTGTTATTTATTAAGTTGGTAATAGTAATGATATCGTTTTATTTCATTACATCTGTGATAAAAGTATGACCCAAAGGCTGGCTCTTCAAGCAGAAGTTTTCCAGCTGGCTTCCCAGATATTCCCAGCTTTCCATAGAGTCCCATTATCCCCCACTGGCAATGCCCAAGGGTCAGAGCTTCTTCTTCAAGCATTTGACCCCTCGTCCTAAGGGTCTTTCCTTATACTTCTTATGAGACCTCCTTCACAGCTCATTTCAGTAGAGCTACCCAAAACAGCTACTTAAAGTGCAGAGGCCACTTTTCTCTCTGTGTGGAGATCTCAGGGTACAATATATTTCACCCAGTACAGGCTGGCTACTCAATTTATCTTAGTATAGGTTAACATATAAATCCAGGATTTACAGCCATCTCCAATTATACTCGACATTTGAGCATCTGTGCTTAATCACACACCTGCTGAGCCAACCTGACTAATTTCATACAGTCCACTAGGTGGCAGAGGTGTTTACAAGGAAGTAAAGATGAACAATGCCCAAGTCTCCTTAAATAGTTCAGCAAGCAGGAAATGAAAGAGAACCTAATTCGAGAAATATATGGTATTTATAAGTTACATAATACATATGTATTAAACTGTAAAACCACACACACACACAAATTTGAATTTTAAACAAGATACAAAAGTCCACCACAAATAGCAACAGCTACCTGGCTCAGCTAACACTGCTTGTGTTTAATAATTATTTAAATAAAATGGGCCTCTTTTTTTTTAATTCTTAAAAAAAGCTGACATTAAGAGGTAAATGGCCACTGTGTAAGGTCCCAGTTTGGCATTGATTCTGACTACAGCATTGCTCAAAATATTAAATATGGGAATGCTATAAAGATTATTAGCCAGGAAGAGGCTGAAGAGGCAGATAAAAGAAAAAATATTCATGGCTTCATTGATATTGGCCTAAGGCACCATGGAAACTTTTCTTAATTTTTCTTTTTCATTATATAATTTGTTTATGTAATTCCTAATTCTGCATGACCTGCCATTATGGAGCAATAATAGAAAATATATCCAGAGTAGGTTGTGGCTTCGCTTACAGAGGTAAAGATGAAAACCCCATTTAAAAAGAACAATGAAATAAGAAGAGTGAGGAGAAACAGAGTTACATACAATGGCTACTCAGAGGACACAGGAGGGCACAGAATAGGAACTTTAGGTTTCAACATTCAGAAGAAGATTCAGGGTGGCCAAGGATAAGGAAATAATCACAGAGATATGGGAAAGATTGAACCCTGAAGACCTGCATCCAGACAGATATGAGGAATCAACACTTTTCTTAGCACACAAAGTAGGACTTAACAAGGTTTCTTGCAACACGAGTTGAGAGTACCAGTAATACGTGTGTATCATACTTTGATTTTACATATGAATCAATATTCAAAGTGATTCTTTTTTTAATGTATTCTATAAATGGGAAAACATTCAGAACCATATTGCTAAAAACATAACATGTAAGATGTCATAACAACCAAAATATCACATTATTAAATTACAATATGTAAATTGTGTAAAATCACAATATTATTAAAGCTCAAAATATTGTCATTGGAAATTAGAAAGCAGCTTGGTTTCTAGAGCTCTCAATCAGAAAAAACATTGGGTCCTTTAAATTGCAGTTTAGAATAAACAAATGCAGGGAATAACCAAGGATGACTATGTAACATCTAATTATAAACTCACTATAATTAAGAGACCTTGTAAGCCTTATAAAGAATTCTACGGCTTGAAGCCATAGACTACAGGGTAAACTCAAGTAGAGATTAGTTTACTTTGTAGAAGTTATTTCAGTCCTCTGCATGTCATTTTAGCCAATTTGTCTAACACTGATTACTAACCCTCACTTTACCTGGCTTAATTTATACAAGCTAACAACACAACAGTCCTATTTTCCGACCTACACTCTGGTGGGAATGTTTTTCCTAATTTTTTAAAGTCTTGCAAAGGCATAACAATTAAATATATTCATCCAAGCATGTAAGAAATTATTTGTATTGAAAAGCATAAAATCACATGCAATAAAGGCTAGGAAAAACTGAGAAAGTTAATCACAGTTAATCTTATCTTTGAATTCAAATAATTGATGTATAGCCAACTAAAAGTGTTTGATAGCATTACATGCAAAATTCTAATTTAATGCAAAACTTTTATATTTTATCAGAAAAAAATCAAGATTTTTGATTACTCAGAAGAGTATAGCATGTTTAAGGTGTTCCACTTATTTATTCCTTTAAATTATTATTGTGTATGAATGAATTTGATTAGCACATTCACATAACTGATTTCTTACTAGAAGGAAGAAACTAGAAAAAGTAAAACCCCTACCTTCCCCCCAGTGCAGAGCTGAAGAGACAGCTCTCCAGGGGTACTTGTTTTCAGTCTGACAGGAAGGAAGCATTCAGAGAATCCAATTCCTGTAGCTACTAATCAGTCTCCACAGCCATAATGGAAGTCTCTCGCCCTTCCTTGCTTCCAGATGTCCTAAAAAGTCATAGATATGCTTTCTCATTGTTTTAAAACTGCAAAAATAAAATACATGGATTAATAAAATACACATGGTGGCCAGAAATATATATTCGCTTTTACTTAAGTCTTAATTTGAAGGCATGCTTTCTCTCTTGTTCTGAAATAATTTCAAACTTACAGAAATGTTGCGAGAATTATACAAAGGACACTTGTACCCTTCACTCAGATTCACCAATTGTTAATTTTTTGTCATATTTGCATAATCTCTCTCTCTCACTCTCTATTTATTTGTATGTGCATGTACACGTAAAAAAATTTCCAGAACCAAATGAGAGAAAACCTTATACATTGTACTTCATTACCCCTTTAATACTTCAGTGTGTATCTCTTGAGAAAAGGACATTTCTTACAAAGCTCTAGTACAATGAACAATTTTAGGAAATTAACATTGATACTGTTATCTAATTCACAACCCATATTCAAATTTCACCAATTATTCAGCAACATCAACTCAACAAGTAGACTTTACAAATAAATTGCACATTCTATCTTCTTTAAAATACAATGGACCAGGCCGGGGGGAAGATGGCAGAAGAGTAAGACACAGAGATCACCTTCCACCCCACAGATACATCAGAAATATATCTACACGTGGAACAACTCCTACAGAACACCTACTGAACGCTGGCAGAAGACCTCAGACCTCCTAAAAGGCAACTAACTCCCCACGTACCTGGGTAGGGCAAAAGAAAAAACAATAAACAGAGACAGAAGAATAGGGATGGGACCTGCACCAGTGAGAGGGAGCTGTGAAGCAGGAAAGGTTTCCACACACCAGGAAGCCCCTTCGCGGGCGGAGACTGCGGGCGGAGGGGGGAAGCTTCAAAGCCGCAGAGGAGAGCACAGCAACAGGGGCGCAGAGGGCAAAGCGGAGACATTCCCGCACAGAGGATCGGTGCCGACCGGCACTCACTAGCCTGAGAGGCTTGCCTGCTCACCGGCCGGGACAGGCGGGGCTGGGAGCTGAGGCTCGGGCTTTGGTCAGAGCGCAGGAAGAGGACCGGCAGCGTGAACACAGACGGAAGGGGTTAGCGCACCACGGCTAGCCAGGAGGGAGGCCAGGGAAAACTGTGGAGCTGCCGAAGACGCAAGAAACGTTTTCTTCCCTCTTTGTATCCTGGTGCGCAAGGAGAAGGGATTAAGAGCGCTGCTTAAAGGAGCTCCAGACCTGCGCGAGCCGCGGTTAACAGCACGGACCCCAGAGATGGGCATGAGACGCTAAGTCTGCTGCTGCCGCCACTAAGAAGCCTGTGTGCAAGCACAGGTCACTATCCACACCTCCCTTCCGGGGAGCCTGGGGAGTCCGCCACTGCCAGGGTCCCCGGATCCAGGGACAACTTCCCCGGGAGAACGCACGGTGTGCCTCAGGCTGGTGCAACGTCATGCTGGCCTCTGCCGCCGCAGGCTTGCCCTGCATAGTGCCCCTCCCTCTCCCCCGGCCTGAGTGAGCCAGAGCCCCCGAATCAGCGGCTCCTTTAACCCCGACCTGTCTGAGCAAAGAACAGACGCCTCCCGCGAACTACACGCAGAGGCGGGGCCAAATCCAAAGCTGAGCCCCTGGAGCTGTGAGAAAAAGAAGAGAAAGGGAAATCTCTCCCAGCAGCCTCAGGAGCAGCGGATTAAGTCTCCACAATCATTGATGTACCCTGCATCTGTGGAATACCTGAATAGACAGCGAATCATCCCAAATTGAGGAGGTGGAATTTGAGAGCAAGATTTATTATTTTTTCCCCTTTTCCTCTTTTTGTGAGTGTGTATGTGTATGCTTCTGTGTGAGATTTTGTCTGCATAGCTTTGCTTTCACCATTTGTCCTAGGGTTCTATCTGTCCATGTTTTTTTTTTTTACTTTAAAAAAATGTTTTTTTCTTAATAATTCTTTTTTATTTTAATAACTTTATTTTATATTACTTTATATTATCTTCTTTTATCCTATTTCTCTCTTTCTTTCTTTCTACTTTTTCTCCCTTTTATTCTCAGCCGTGTGGATGAAAGGCTCTTGATGCTGCAGCCAGGAGTCAGTGCTGTGCTTCTGAGGTGGGAGAGCCAACTTTAGGACACTGGTCCACAAGAGAACTCCCAGCTCCACGAATATCAAACGGCAAAAACCTCCCAGACATCTCCATCTCAACACCAAGACCCAGCTTCACTCAATGATCACCAAGCTACAGTGCTGGACACTCTATGACAGACAACTAGCAAGACAGGAACACAACCCCACCCATTAGCAGACAGGCTGCCTAAAATCATAATAAGTGCACAGACACCCGAAAACACACCACCAGACGTGGACCTGCCCACCAGAAAGACAAGATCCAGCCTCATCCACTAGAACACAGGCACTAGTCCCCTCCACCAGGAAGCCTACACAACCCACTGAACCAAACTTAGCCACTGGGAGCAGACACCAAAAACAACGGGAACTAAGAACCTGCAGCCTGCAAAAAGGAGACCCCAAACACAGTAAGATAAGCAAAATGAGAAGACAGAAAAACACACAGCAAATGAAGGAGCAAGATGAAAACCCACCAGACCTAACAAATGAAGAGGAAATAGGTAGTCTACCTGAAAAAGAATTCAGAATAATGATAGTAAAGATGATCCAAAATCTCGGAAATAGAAAGAAGAAAATGCAAGAAACATTTAACAGGACCTAGAAGAAATAAAGATGAAACAAGCAACGATGAACAACACAATAAATGAAATAAAAACTACTCTAGAAGGGATCAATAGCAGAATAACTGAGGCAGAAGAACGGATAAGTGACCTGGAAGATAAAATAGTGGAAATAACTACTGCAGAGCAGAATAAAGACAAAAGAATGAAAAGAACTGAGGACAGTCTCAGAGACCTCTGGGACAACATTAAATGCACCAACACTCGAATTTTAGGGGTTGTGGAGAAGAATACAAAAAGAAAGGGACTGAGAAAATATTTGAAGAGATTATAGTTGAAAACTTCCCTAATATGGGAAAGGAAATAGTTAATCAAGTCCAGGAAGCACAGAGAGTCCCATAAAGGATAAATCCAAGGAGAAACATGCCAAGACACATATTAATCAAACTGTCAAAAAGTAAATACAAAGAAAACATATTAAAAGCAGCAAGGGAAAAACAACAAATAACACACAAGGGAATCCCCATAAGGTTAACAGCTGATCTTTCAGCAGAAACTCTTTCAGCAAGCCAGAAGGGACTGGCAGAACATATTTAAAGTGATGAAGGAGAAAAGCCTGCACCAAGATTACTCTACCCAGCAAGGATCTCATTCTGATTTGATGGAGAAATTAAAACCTTTACAGACAAGCAAAAGCTGAGAGAGTTCAGCACCACCAAACCAGCTTTACAACAAATGCTAAAGAAACTTCTCTAGACAAGAAACACAAGACAAGGAAAAGACCTATAATAACGAACCCAAAACAATTTAGAAAATGGGAATAGGAACATACATATCGATAATTACCTTAAATGTAAATGGACTAAATGCTCCCACCAAAAGACACAGATTGGCTGAATGGATACAAAAACAAGACCCTTATATATGCTGTCTACAAGAGACCCACTTCAGACCTAGAGACACATACAGACTGAAAGTAAGGGGATGGAAAAAGATATTCCATGCAAATGGAAACCAAAAGAAAGCTGGAGTAGCAATTCTCATATCAGACAAAATAGACTTTAAAATAAGGACTATTAAAAGAGGCAAAGAAGGACACTACATAATGATCAAGGGATCGATCCAAGAAGATATAACAATTGTAAATATTTATGCACCAACATAGGAGCACCTCAATACATAAGGCAAATACTAACAGCCATAAAAGGGGAAATCGACAGTAACACATTCATAGTAGGGGACTTTAACACCCCACTTTCACCCATGGACACATCATCCAAAATGAAAATAAATAAGGAAACACAAGCTTTAAATGATACATTAAACAAGATGGACTTAATTGATATTTATAGGACACTCCATCCAAAAACAACAGAATACACATTTTTCTCAAGTGCTCATGGAACATTCTCCAGGATAGATCATATCTTGGGTCACAAATCAAGCCTTGGTAAATTTAAGAAAACTGAAATTGTATCAAGTATCTTATCCGACCAAAACGCCATGAGACTAGATATCAATTACAGGAAAAGATCTGTAAAAAAATACAAACACATGGAGGCTAAACAATACACTACTTAATAATGAAGTGATCACTGAAGAAATCAAAGAGGAAATCAAAAAATACCTAGAAACAAATGACAATGGAGACACGAAGACCCAAAACTTGTGGGATGCAGCAAAAGCAGTTTTAAGAGGGAACCTTATAGCAATACAATCCTACCTTAAGAAACAGGAAACATCTCGAATAAACAACCTAACCTTGCATCTGAGGCAATAAGAGAACGAAGAACAAAAATAACCCAAAGTTAGCAGAAGGAAAGAAATCATAAAGATCAGATCAGAAATAAATGAAAAAGAAATGAAGGAAATGATAGCAAAAATCAATAAAAATAAAAGCTGGTTCTTTGAGAGGATAAACAAAATTGATAAACCATTAGCCAGACCCATCAAGAAAAAAAGGGAGAAGACTCAAATCAATAGAAATAGAAATGAAAAAGGAGAAGTAACAACTGACACTGCAGAAAAACAAACGATCATGAGTGATTACTACAAGCAACTCTATGCCAATAAAATGGACAACCTGGAAGAAATGGACAAATTCTTAGAAATGCACAACGTGCCAAGACTGAATCAGGAAGAAATAGAAAATATGAACAGACCAGTCACAAGCACTGAAATTGAAACTGTGATTAAAAATCTTCCAACAAACAAAAGCCCAGGACCAGATGGCTTCACAGGTGAATTCTTTCAAACACTCAGAGAAGAGCTAATACCTATCCTTCTCAAACTCTTCCAAAATATAGCAGAGGGAGGAACACTCCCAAACTCATTCCACAAGGCCACCATCACCCTGATACCAAAACCAGACAAGAATGTCACAAAGAAAGAAAATTACAGGCCAATATCACTGATGAACATAGATGCAAAAATCCTCAACAAAATACTAGCAAACAGAATCCAACAGAACATTAAGACGATCATACACAATGATCAAGTGGGGTTTATTCCAGGAATGCAAAGATTCTTCAATATATGCAAATCAATCAATGTGATACACCATATTAACAAACTGAAGGAGAAAAACCATATGGTCATCTCAATTGATGCAGAGAAAGCTTTTGACAAAATTCAACACCCATTTATGATAAAAACCCTTCAGAAGGTAGGCATAGAGGAAACTTTCCTCAACATAATAAACGCCATTATGACAAAGCCACAGCCAACCTCGTCCTCAATGGTGAAAAACTGAAAGCATTTCTACTAAGATCAGGAACAAGACAAGGTTGCCCACTCTCACCACTCTTATTCAACATAGTTTTGGAAGTTTTAGCCACAGCAATCAGAGAAGAAAAGGAAATAAAAGGAATCCAAATCGGAAAAGAAGAAGTAAAGCTGTCACTGTTTGCAGATGACATGATACTATACATAGAGAATCTTAAAGATGCTACCAGAAAACTACTAGAGCTAAACAATGAATCTGGTAAAGTAGCAGGATACAAAATTAATGCACAGAAATCTCTGGCATTCCTATATACTAATGATGAAAAATCTGAAGGTGAAATCAAGAAAACACTCCCATTTACCATTGCAACAAAAAGAATAAAATATCTAGAATAAACCTACCTAAGGAGACAAAAGACCTGTATGCAGAAAATTATAAGACACTGATGAAAGAAATTAAAGATGATACAAATAGATGGAGAGATATACCATGTTCTTGGATTGGAAGAATCAACACTGTGAAAATGACTCTACTACCCAAAGCAATCTACAGATTCAATGCAATCCCTATCAAACTACCACTGGCATTTTTCACAGAACTAGAACAAAAAATTTCACAATTTGTATGGAAACACAAAAGACCCTGAATAGCCAAAGCAATCTTGAGAACGAAAAATGGAGGTGGAGGAATCAGGCTCCCTGGCTTCAGACTATACTTCCAAGCTACAGTAATCAAGACAGTATGGTACTGGCACAAAAACAGAAATATAGATCAATGGAACAGGATAGAAAGCCCAGAGATAAACCCACACACATATGGTCACCTTATCTTTGATAAAGGAGGCAGGAATGTACAGTGGAGAAAGGACTGCCTCTTCACTAAGTAGTGCTGGGGAAACTGGATAGGTACATGTAAAAGTATGAGATTAGATCACTCCCTAACACCATACACAAAAGTAAGCTCAAAATGGATTAAAGACCTAAATGTAAGGCTAGAAACTATCAAACTCTTAGAGGAAAACATAGGCAGAACACTCTATGACATAAATCACAGCAAGATCCTTTTTGACCCACCTCCTAGAGAAATGGAAATAAAAGCAAAAATAAACAAATAGGGCCTAATGAAACTTAAAAGCTTTTGCACAGCAAACGAAACCATAAACAAGACCAAAAGACAACCCTGAGAATGGGAGAAAATATTTGCAAATGAAGTAACTGACAAAGGCTTAATCTCCAAAATTTACAAGCAGCTCATGCAGCTCAATATCAAAATAACCCAATCCAAAAATGGGCAGAAGACCTAAATAGACATTTCTCCAAAGAAGATATACAGATTGCCAACAAACACATGAAAGGATGCTCAATATCATTAATCATTAGAGAAATGCAAATCAAAACTACAATGAGATATCATCTCACACCGGTCAGAATGGCCATCATCAAAAAATCTAGGAACAATAAATGCTGGAGAGCGTGTGGAGAAAAGGGAACACTCTTGCACTGCTGGTGGGAATGTGAATTGGTACAGCTTCTATGGAGAACAGTATGGAAGTTCATTTGAAAACTACAAATAGAACTACCATATGACCCAGCAATCCCACTACTGGGCATATACCCTGAGAAAACCATAATTCAAAAAGAGTCATGTACCACAATGTTCACTGCAGCTCTATTTACAATAGCCAGGACATGGAAACAACCTAAGTGTCCATCATCAGATGAATGGATAAAGAAGATGTGACATACATACAATGGAATACTACTCAGCCATAAAAAGAAACAAAATTGAGTTATTTTTAGTGAGGTGGATGGACCTAGAGTCTGTCATACAGAGTGAAGTCAGAAACAGAAAGACAAATACCATATGCTAACACATATATATGGAATCTACAGAAAAAAAAAATGTCATGAAGAACCTAGGGGTAAGACAGGAATAAAGACACAGACCTACTAGAGAATGGACTTGAGGATATGGGGAGGGGGAAGGATAAGCTGTGACAAAGTGATAGAGTGGCATGGACATATATACACTACCAAACATAAAATAGATAGCTAGTGGGAAGCCGCATAGCACAGGGAGATCAACTCGGTGCTTTGTGACCACCTAGAGGGGTGGGATAGGGAGGGTGAGAGGGAGGGAGATGCAAGCGGGAAGAGATATGGGATCATATGTATATGTATAACTGATTCACTTTGTTATAAAGAAGAAACTAACACACCATTGTAAAGCAATTATACTCCAATAAAGATGTAAAAAAAAAAAAATACAATGGACCACCAGAAGTTATAAAGAGCCATTTTATTTCCCCGAAGGCACTAGGTACCAACATAGATTTATAACTATAAACAAACATAATAGAATGTCTGATGTCTATACAGAAAAAAAAAATTCTTTAACTATGGTAACACAGCCTAGCTACCTACTAGAAATGGGTAACTAGGAGAATATACAAATAACAGAATTAATATGTAATGAGCTCTTTTATTACATGATAGTCATGGAAGAAAAGTAGAAAAGTCCTTGTTTTTCTCTTGGAGCCTTAATGAATGAATTCAAACACGTTTACAGTCTGTAGAATTCTGATCTCACAGATTCATAAAGTTAATTTGCCTACTGCCATTTTTCAAAGTTTAACAGTGTGAAGATCTTCCAGTAGCATAGCAAAGGCTAAAGAACAAGTATTTTCTCAAAGTTTGAGTACAGTACTTGTGGGAAAAGAAGACTCCCTTCTGCTGAAGCATTCTTAGGGCTTAAAGTAAAACCTACCCTTCATACCATGACAATTTACAATGAAATCACCAATATGGGAGAAATGGGATTAACAATTCAATCAATAAGGGGACTGCTAGGAGCAATCTATTTTAAAAAAGAAACAAAACACAATATTCTTTGCATGGCTGTACAGACTGCTCAGGAAACCTTGCAAGATGTCACAAAAGATAAAAGTACTCATGTTAAGGCTGATTCCAGGACAACTATACAAGATGCAGTCATCATGGCCACTTCTCTGAACAGAGACTGGTGAAACAGGAAATTCCAGCAGCTTTCAGTAAAAGACAGTCAATATTTAACTTTGTAAATGCATAAATACCACATTTGATAAACACTCTTATTAAAGTTAGAGCATTCTAGTCAAACAAATACAATACTATAATGAAGTTTAACCTAATGTACAATAGTACTGAGAGGGGGCATAGGGCTGTAAGTAGCAAATATGAGTGGAAATCTCAGTTCTCTTACTTCTTCACCTAAATAAAATCTTTCTTTTCTATTTAAACTTTCAGAATTTCAGCCACCACAATACCTGATTTCTCCGTATCTGCAATGGACTCTCTTAAATGTTAATAAAGAAAAACAACTGAGTCTGTATCTACTGACTGCATCACAACTGTATTGTACAATATGTATGATGTATAGCTTAATATGCTCTATGTACAATGAGTTCTCAAATATTTCCAAGAAAAAAATAAAGAACCTATGCTCAGTGGGTATTTAGCCAAGGAATTTTCACCATAACTGCTACTGTACTTTAGAATTACATATATATAAATATATATATAAACTTTTCTACCAATTCAAAATTTAAAAGATTAATTTTTAAAGGTATGTCATGCTTTCCCTTTAAAAAGAGATTATGTATTTCAGTCAATTTTTCTTAGTTTAATAAGAAAAGTCATTCTTATCTATTTCTGACTCAATTTTAACAATTACTTGGGGTTTTTTGTTTAGTTTTTTTTTTTCAATTAGAGAATGCTTTTAAAAACTACTAGTTGGGAATTATGTAAACAATATTTATAATCATTTCATTTCAATCCCCTCTGTGTGGTTATGTAAGGAAGTCTTTTATTTATTTTGTGCAATTACATTATATATATTTTATTAAAAATATTTTGTTTTTAACAAAATTACATTTAGCTAAATTACAGATAAACATAAAAATTTTAAAAGGCTTGGCAGATAATTCACTTATAATGTTCATCTTATGGAAATAAGGAATTTTAAATAAAGCAAGACAGAAAAAAAATGTCCAAATCAAATGTGATACCTCATTTGTGCATCATGTTCACATGAATAATGTGGAAGAAGAAATTTAAACACTGTATATACATTTTAATGCTTAGTTCATTCTTAGCTTCAGTTTTAAGGATAATTAGGTTTTAATTTGAAAAATTCTTCTTTTAAAATGTATTGTCAGCTGATGCTATTACCAACAACTCTGGACTAAATATTCCTGGAGCCATCCCACCTCCTGACAGCCCATCCTACACCCTCCCTGCCTAAATCATCCAGCTAATTCACATCTTTAAATTGTAATATTTAATCCCGAAGTCAAAGTTTTAAAAAGAATGGCCAACTAAGAAAAAAATTCAAAACTCCTTGGAATAGGGAATGTGAAAACATGGTAAGAGCTGCTAGGCACAGATGAAGGGCTTTTTTGTTTTTTATTCAGAGTAGAAAATCATTAAACACTCCAAGAAGAGTCAGAGACAGCCTTGACTTTCTATGCTGTTTTTTAAAGCTTTACTACATCTCCAAGGAAGGGAGCAGCTGCCTTTAACATTTATTTGGTAGTGATTTACTTGGAGCAAAAACTGAGGGCACCTACTGAGCAGAATAAACTAAAAGTGCCACATTCTCTTAGATTCATCTCCCCGGATTTCAAATTCCCACTTCTTCCTTCTGCTTTTCAAACTTGTATCAGTAAGAAGCACCTGGGGTAGGAGTTGACTTCACTACAAACTAGTGGGGCTTATGAGCAAAACAACCTAAATAAAACAAGATGAGTTCTCTGCTTACCAGGCTTCTTAAGCTGCTCTGACCAATTCTCTTCTCCAAAATGTACCTGCAATTTTAAGTAAACTCAAACCAATTATTTCTGTGTGCTTTCTGACTCATAAAATAAATCAAATTCCTAATCTAGATCATCATTCTCTTTGCTGTGCTTTTTTCTGAAGATGAGAATCTTTACATTCTGTTTTCAAAGGTATAAATTTCATAAATGTGGGTAACTTTGTCATGGAACCATTTAGGGAGGAAAAATCCAATGAAGGATGTTCTACTGCACCTGGACTCCAAAACAGACATAGTTTGTATGAATTCCATCAGAGTATTTATCAGCATTATGTGCTAGAATCTGACAACTTGATTTTGAATTCCAACTCTAATGCAGGAAAGATCCCAGAAGAGCAAATCTCTTTACCTCTTTACCTCATTCATACATCTCTTTACCTCATTCATACATAATACTTGGCTCATCATGTGGTAAGGGTGAAATTTAATATAATGTGTGTAACTTTCATAGCATATAGTAGTATTCAACCATGCTTCTGGCTGCAAGTACCAGAATTCCTGAGTAACTGCACGTTGAACTCATACACCAAGTTGCTGAAGGTGGGCAGTTGCACACATGGGCTCAATGACTCAACACTGTGAGAGTCACATCTCAGACTCATAGCCTTTTTCTTATGTTTGTAAACTCATGGTTACAAGATGACTTCCTTAGTTCTGATCATCACGTTAATGTTCTTTAGCCAGCCCCATCCCCAGGTTTCATTAACTGGAAATATGCAATCCCTACCAAATTACCAATGGCACTTTTCACAGAATTAGAACAAAAAGTTTTACAATTTGTATGGAAACACCAAAGACCCCAAACAGCCAAAGCAATCTTGAGAATGAAAAACGCACCTGGAGGAATCAGGCTCCCTGACTTCAGACTATACTACAAAGCTACACTCATCAAAACAGTATGGTACTGGCACAAAAACAGAGATATAGATCAATGGAACAGGATAGAAAGCCCAGAGATAAACCCACACACCTATGGTCACCTAATCTATGACAAAGGAGGCAAGAATATACAATGGAGAAAAGACAGTCTCTTCAATAAGTGGTGCTGGGAAAACTGGACAGCTACACCTAAAAGAATGAAATTAGAACACTCCCTAACACCATACACAAAAAATAAACTCAAGGGCTTCTCTGGTGGCGCAGTGGTTGAGGGTCTGCCTGCTGATGCAAGGTACACGGGTTCATGCCCCGGTCCAGGAAGAGCCCACATGCCGCGGAGCGGCTGGGCCCGTGAGCCATGGCCTCTGAGCCTGCGCGTCCGGAGCCTGTGCTCCGCAACTGGAGAGGCCACAACAGTGAGACACCCGCGTACCACAAAAAAAAAAACCTCAAAATACATTAAAGACCTAAATGTAAGGCCGGACACTATAAAACTCTTAGAGGAAAACATAGGCAGAATACTCTTTGACGTAAATCACAGCAAGATCTTTTTTGATCCACCTCCTAGAGTAATGAAAATAAAAACAAAAATAAACAAATGGCATCTAATTAAACTTAAAGCTTTTGCACAGCAAAGGAAACCATAAACAAAACAAAAAGACAACCCTCAGAATGGGATAAAATATTTGCAAACAAAGCAACCAACAGGGATTAATCTCTGAAATATACAAACAGCTCATGCAGCTCAATATAAAAAATAACTGGAAATAGATCACATGCTTAACTTCAAGAGAAGTGCCCAAGGGAGAAGGGGTGGAAGTGGGTGTTAGAAAAAATAATTGACAGTATCTACCATATTATTTCCTTTAAAGAATTGTAAAAAGTATGTTAGTAATGCTAATACATCCCCCTAAAACAAAATATTTTTTTTTACTCTACATAGTGTACATTTATTTTTGTCCTGAGCTTATTTACTTTATCAACTCCCATAACCCTCCCTCACCCTGATCTCAGCACCACATGATAGCATGTGTTTTTTCACAAAAGCTGATTAATTTGTCTTCTGTAAAACTTGGCACAGTCATCAGAACAACAGAGGGGACCTGTTCCAGGATCACCCTAAGGAAGAAAAAAATCAAATATATCCAATTATTTTATTTAAGCAATTTCCTAAAATTCTATTTTTTAATAACTTAATTATCAAATGAAGCAATTTAAATACAGTGTTTCTCAATGCTTTGTGACAACCTAGAAGGTTGGGATAGGGAGGGTGGGAGGGAGGCTCAAGAGGAAGGGGATATGGTGATTCATATACGTAGCTGATTCACTTCGTTGTACAACAGAAAATAACACAATATTGTAAAGCAATTATAATCCGATAAAGATGTGAAAAACAATAAATAAATACAGTGTTTCCTTTAAATAACTACTCCGTAATTAGTTGAGTGAGGTAAGATGTCCTGCCTGAGGCTGCAAAACCTGACTCTATGCCTTGCACATTGCTTCTGCTAGCTCACACATGCTTAATCTTTATTGCCATCTTCTGGAGGATTTGCTTTCATATGCAAATAGGTAATACTGGGCCAATACAGTTCCTCTGGAACTGGGATCTGGAAACACAGGCCCGTTTTGGTGTCTCAAATTAAAATATAGGTCAAATGCCATAACCACAGAGCACCTTAGCCTGGGCCATGGAGGCAGTCACCTCAGAGTGCATTTCAGAAATAACAAAGAGAGCCACTTGCCCAGAAAAACAAGTGCCCATTCATGAGCAAAAGCTTGTATTTCCACTATTAGAGTTCCATCTTAATAGTATAAAACTGAACCATGGCAAAAAATAGGTACTACTGGAAATGGTGATCATTTTACTGATATCAATCAACTCCACTTTAGTGTAAATGAGTTTGGAGTGCTTTCCTATTATATAATAGATCATGAATGGGGGCAGGGGTGAAGAATACAATACATAAATAACATGAATATCATATCTCTGAACATCACCTAGCACAGCCCTGCTGCCCAAGAGGTAGACAAAGAAGACATAGTTTGAATCTGGAACTGCTTAGAGGAGGGAAAGACCAAGCTGCGAAAACAAACAGAATGATAATTTGGCAGCCAAGGCATGGCATCCAAGGGACTATGGCACCACAGTTTGTAAGCAGTTCGCATCTGGGAATCTGACCTCAATTCATTGATCATCCATAATACAAGCTGAGCAGTCATGGGAAATCCAGTGATGGCAGTGGTCAAACTTCTGGTAGAGAGGCTGACAGGTAAAACCAGAGAAGTCCATCAGCATAGAGTAGCACCTCAGCCACCTAGCCAGGGCTCAAGGGTAAATACCAGTCTCTGAGCCCATGGCTATGAAAAGTAGAACAAATGCTCAGCCCTAGAGTTATTAGGGTTTTGAAAGTAAATTATGACAGGAAACAGACTTAGGACAGTGCAGTTCAACCTTCTTGCTTCTCGGTTTACAAAAATGGACACAGCTGCTCACAGAATTGGCTCTGGGCACTCAGCACTTCTGTAACCCTCCATCTTCACATACCAGATGGGACGATCCAATGGAGAGAAGAAACCAGAGACTGGTTCTCTGAATGGCACACAAGGGCAGAGACAGACAGAAGGAAGTAAGAGAAACTTGAAGCTCAAACTCAGGTCAGCAAGGGACCTAGGGTTGAGTACAAGGCAGATGGCTCTCATTATGCAAGGAGGAGGCCCAATACCTATAGTGTCCTTTATTTAAAGGACATACTCGTATTGTTCAAGCATTCACTCATGAAAAAATATTTACTGAATCTGCACTACATGAGGAGCATAGTGTTCAGCACTACAGATACACCATGAACAAAATAGGTCTCTTCTGTAAACTATTACTGACATTAAGTAACAAATTCAAATCTTTTCTTACATATTGCAGTAAGTACTACACGGGAAAAGAACAGAAGGCTTGTCCTAAGAAAGCACAATAGGGCCAGGTGGCCAACTACTTTGGGTTAAGAGACCAAAAATGATCTTTCTAAGGAAGGTGTATTCCAAGAACATGCAACAGAAAAACATAAGAAATTCTTTTTTAATATTTTAAATAAATTTAAACTTTAATATTATATATCATATATGTGATAGTATAGATGTATCAATAGTAATATATAATAAGATATACAGATACATTACTATAGAGGGATTATTGTCCAATGACAAACGGCAAACAACTAAAATCAACTTTCAAAAGACTGGTTTTGCCATGAAATAAAACACACTACTGCTGGATTCTTAAAGACCTTTCCTCTCATGTAAGAGAAGACTTAACCTTTCATAAGAGACCTGGAAGATAAGGAGGGAAGAGAAAATCCCATATACGACTTATATATAGGTGTATCTACTTCTAAAACATCAATATTTAATCTTGGTTACTATTTATGCAATCTGAATATAACAGCTAAAATCTGGGCAAACAGGCAGACTCAAATAGGCACCTATGTTCAAGATCAGAGGCTACCAAGTTGATAGAAGAATTCTGAGCGCTAGTGGATGCACCTATCTCTGGTAAAAATATCAGAGTAATTTCAAATAGCATTTACAGAATAAGCAGACAAACTCATTTGGGTATAATGTACAATCAAATTCACAATGCTGTCAATTCCCAAAGGAGGGTAAGAATTCTAAACTCTGAATGACCTAACTGGAGGATAATGGGCCTACAAATTTTGCTTTTATATACAAAAGTTTGTAAGCATATAGAAGGAAATATGAAGGGGTCCTCCTGGGGTGCAGATTATATGGTGTGCTAAATGTGTGAAAATTTCACCAAGTATACACTTATGATTTGTACTAACTTTTCTGTTTGTATATAATATGTCAATGTCAATTAAAAGTGGTTTGTTTGGGGTTTTTTAGTCTGAGAGGGAAAAAAATCAAGTCCAGGAAAATAGACATCTTTTATGGGACACACTAGAACAAAATCTTAAAAGGAAAATTTAGAGCAGCTTTTACAAAATTGTGAATCAGTGAGTAAGCCGTCGCCAAGCATGTTACTTATTTTAAATAATGGGAGAATATTCAAGAGGTACACGAAAGCTAATGAAATGGGAGGTCATTGTATTTACCTAAAATAAAATTTCACCTTAACTGCAGATTTTAAAAATCAATGTCATCCTTTAATCTGTGTTCTTATCATAGCTTTATCTTCACATATGGTCTTCATTTACACACACCTGTAAAGTTTTAAATTTGCTCTTTTGCAATTTGAATCATTGATGTCTAAGGCAAGTGCTCATAAAACTATAAACACTACACTTGCATCTTTCATCTATCAAGTAAAAAATAAAAGGAAAAGGATGCTTAGTCTATAAGAACAATGGAGGAAAATCTGAAGTTGTATTTACTCAATAGTTATGAAACAATCTAGGTTAAATTAAAAAGTATTTCTCTTTCTCGAGACTCATTTTGCTATTCTTTTCTCTACTTTTGTATTTTGCAGATATTTTGAAACATGAAACAACTTCTTCCAAATGTTCATCCTAATTCTTTTGGGTATTTCCCATTTACTAATATATTTTTGATACCTTAATCCACTTGAAATTTTGGATTTCTAAATCACAGGTAATTATATAAAGATAAGGTTCTCTTCATTCTATCCTCATGGATTTCTCTTAGATACATACAATTGATGATGATTACTCCCTCTAAATGTATAATAGCGATGAAACTCTTGAAAAGAATTAGGGTCAAATTTAGCCCCTAAGTAGTATATCATTACTCTTAAAGAACTTTTCAAACAATAACCTAGGACATAAGTTATACAGATTCACAACAGTCATTTAGTTGTGAACAAAAGATAAAGGGAAAGAAAGGAGCAGAGTTTGCGTACAATGGAAAATCACAGTTTTCAATATCTGTGATTTTCTTAATGAATAGAGCCTTAAATTCACTGGAGAAAAAAAAAAATCCCTGAGCATTTGCTCATGCAGCGATTTGTCCCAACAGTTACTTCACATCAGATTATACAATCCTTCATTCACTTTGTGAAACCAATTACTCATGGTCACTCAGTTTCAATTTCTTTCTTATTGGACCCTAACAGAGGCATTCACCAGGCCTATTGTTCTCAAAGGTTAAAACACCCTGTGAGCCATGACATCACTTTGAAAGTATGTCCTGGTCATAGGAACAAACTCAGCAACATGACTCCAGGAAAGGGAGGGGGGGAGATCAGAATTTTAATCTGATCTCTGCTACTATCTAGATGAGAAAAACTCAGCTAATTGTTCCGTCTCAAGCCTCTGCCTCACATATAATTTTTTTAATAAAAGAGCAGTTGTCTAGCATAGCAGTTCATAAAATGTATTGCAAAGCACTAAGTTGCTTCACAAAAAGTTTGGGCAATACTGAGACCTATATAGCCCTCTTGGAAATTCACAAGGAACATTAACACAGTAAAAGTTCTGAGAATTCCTGCAGTTCTGTTTAATTTTGTTCAACCTATACAGAATATTTTACATTTTTTACAACCTAACATCCCTAAACATCTGTGAAGCCTGCACTGAGAAACCCTGCACTGGTGATTTTCAAATTATGTTCTGTAAAATCCTCTCAGGGTTTGCCAGCAACCAGAGTGAGGGGAAGCAAGGTGGTGAAGAGGAAGCAGTCAGCAAGTAGGATATTGGGTCTTCCACCCCACTTCAATCTTTCTACTTTGGAGCCTCAAGATACAATATCACTTTGAATAAAAGAATCATTACTTTAGAAATTCTTTTGTTTCTAAAATTCTCTGACTTAGAAATAATTTTCTAGTCTGAATTGACAAGTTGAGCTTATTATGGGATTACCCAGAAAGGGTCCACAGTATTTCCAAGACAGGTTCTTGTGGTAGATTGAATTATTATTCATGTCATTCCCTCCTCACCCTTGCCATGCTTTCCTAGAGGCCAAGTTCACTTCTCTGTCCCACTGATTTGGGGCTAGGTCATGTGGCCTGCTTTGGTTAATGGGATGTGAGGGTCCAAGGTACTTGTGTGGTCTACCCTCTTGACCTCTCTTCACCATAAGAAGAGAAAGCCCCAGAAATTAGAAGAGACATGAAGCCCAGCTGATACCTACAAAGCAACAGCCAACCCACAGCCCTCATGCAACATGAACAAGAAATTAATGTTTATTACTGTAAGCCTCTGAAATTTGGGGATTATTTGTTGACACAGCAGAAGTTGAAACTGTAAATCAAATCTAAGCTGATCTGACTCTAAGTCATATGCCTGCAATGTTAGCCTTGAATAGCTTTGGGCTAGAAAATAAAGTTTAAGGTAGGAATTGTTAAATTCACTATTAGTTTTGCAATATAGTTGTATAACTTTAAGAAAGTACAATAATGCTATATTTCCTCACTCTATACCCAGTTCCCTTTCCTCACCCTCCAAAGATAAATGTTTTACCCACCATGATTTGTAGGACAATCAATGATTAACCAACATTGCCAATAAAATTCATTGTATATAGTTTTCAATCATGGGAATCAAATGACTTTCCCTTTGTTTATAAAGCCAAATACTGCTTTTGGGTTGGGATTTAATAAGAAAAATTCTAATATGCATTATCCATGGCTATAATTGTTTTCAGACAGCTTAATTACATCAAAATTAAAACTCAGCTATGTTTAATCAAGCTGTAAATCAACAAGAGCATTCCCAACCAACACACATGAAAAGCAATCCAGAAAGAATTTTTTTAAAAGCTTATATTCACTTGCATCCTAAAAATTGAAACCACATCTACTAAAAACAGGTATACAGGGAATGAATAAGCTTTCACTTTTCTCAAGTTCTTTAAATTTACAGGAGACTTATATATGAAAATAATGTCCCATAGTATATGGAATGACCATGAAATTACTATACTTAATAGAAAATACAGTTGGAAAAACACTTAAAGAAAAAATTCTACTGGTGAGGTATCAACCCATGGTCATGTATAAAGAAACGAAAAATGAAAGGCTTCTGAAAGTAATCTATCCTTATGGAGTTAAACGTGTGCACAGAAGGGCCATACAATTAAAAGGAGAATTATATAAGAATGATAAGACAAAACAGCACCAAGATTTAAAATTCCTAAGCAGTGAATACTAATAATACATGTGAACTTAGAGTTCATGATTCTTTTGAAAAAGAATGAGAAAAGGATCTGTGATCTACAGGAGGAGAGGAATTTCTCTCTTACTTAAATAATTTAAAATGATACTAACTACTATTTATTCAGCACCAAGAATGTGACAGTAAAGAGTTGAATGTAAGTAGGAGACAGCAACTTGGCACAGTAATGATACACTCATTTTACAGATGAACAAATGAAAACTTCCAGGGTTTAAGTAACATGTTCTCACAACTATTAAAAAATGGATTTGCTTAAATATAAATTAAAATGATAAACACTTAAGATTAACTAAGAAAAAAAGAATACTCAACTAAAATCAGAAACAAAAGAGAAGACATTATTATAACTAATACCACAGAAATAAAAAAGATCACAAGGGACTATTATGAAAAATTATACCAATAAACTGGATAATCTAGAAGAAAAGGATAATTTCTAGAAACATACAAGGTACCAAGACTGAATTATGAAGAAATAGAAAATATGAACAGACCTATAACTAGTCAGGAGGATGAATCAGTAATCAAAAACCTCTCAACAAGGGAAAAACCCAGGACCAGATGGATTCACTGGTGAATTCTACCAAACATTTGAAGAATTAATACCAATCCTTCTTAAACTCTTCCAAAAAACAGAACAGGGAACCCTTCTAAACTCATTTTATGATGTCAGCATTACCCTGATACCAAAGCCAGAAAACACACTACAAAAAAAGAAAACTTAAAAACCATTATCTCTGATTAATGCTGATGCAAAAATCCTCAACAAAATACTAGCAAACCAAATTCAACAGTGCATTAAAAACGTGATATTTCGGCTTCCCTGGTGGCACAGTGGTTGGGAGTCTGCCTGCTGAGGCAGGGGACACAGGTTCGTGTCCCGGTCCGGGAGGATCCCACATGCCACGGAGCGGCTCGGCCCGTGGGCCATGGCTGCTGGGCCTGCGTGTCCAGAGCCTGTGCTCCACAACGGGAGAAGCCGCAGCGGTGAGAGGCCCGCGTACTGCAAAAAAACAAACAACAACAACAAAAAAATGTAGTATTTATTCTTGCAATGCAAAGATGGTTCAGCATACAAAAATCAATCAAATGTAATCACCACATGAACAAAATGAAGGACAAAAAGTGATCTCAGTTGATGCAGAAAAAGCCTTTGACAAAATTCAAAGGCTTTTTCTGCATCAACTGAGATCATTTTTTTAATTAATCATTTTTAATCATTTTTAATCATTTTAGTCATTTTAATCATTTTTTAATTAATGATCATAATAAAACAATTATTTATGATTTTAAAACAAACTAGAAATAGGAGGAAATAATATCAACATAATAAAGGTCATATATGAAAAGCCATATATGAAAATTTCTGCAGATCCATTGCACAACAATATGAACACACTTAACACTACTGAACTGTACACTTAAAAATGGTAAAGATGATGAATTTTATGTCGTGTGTTTTTTACAACAATTTTTTAAAAGTGGAGAGAGAACTCATGACCAGTTTTTTTCACAGATGTTTTCCTGCAACATGCACTGGGAGGTGGCTGAAACGAATAAACAGTAAGCAGTCCAGGTGGAACGAAGGACGTGGTCAGATAAACAAGTATCAACAGTTATATGTGTTAAATGAGAATAACATGAGAGGAAACCAGAATTGTTACATGAGTACCAATATATACAGGAGCCTGCAGTTCAGATGTCAGGATGTGTACCTTTATAATAGATTTAAATGACTCAATGCTTTTTCTCTTCAAAGATTTAGTACTTACTTCATTATTATCACTGTATTAGTTTGCTAGGATTGCCATAACAAAATACCACATTCTAGTGTTTTTACTCCAATTCTGGAGGCTGAAAGCCCAAGATCAAGATGTCAACAGGTTTGGTTTCTCCCAAGGTCTCTCTCCTTGGCCTGCTGATGACCTCTTCTCAGTGCACATGCATCCCTGATGTTGCTCTCTGTATGTTGGTGTCTGTATGACACCAGTCAGATTGGATTAGGGCTCACCATAATAGCCTCACTTAACCATAATTACCTCTTTAAAAACCCTACCTCCAAATACAGTAATATCCTGAGGTAATGGGGGGTTACGACTTCAGCATAGGAATTTAGGCAGAATACAGTTCAATCCATATCAACACACAGTTTAATCTCCTAGTTAATTGTACATGTGGTTTTTCCTAAAGAAAAACAGAAGAGCTATGGACAAATAGTTCAGGTCATATGCTGTCAACCAGGGAAAACAGGAGAATGTAATTATTTTCCGCTCTCAGCATCACCAGTCACTTACGCTTCAAACCATATTTTTGAGGCATTCACTATAGGCAATTTCACAAATTATACATTTCTACAGATGCAGCTTTTGTTTGTTTGGTTGGTTAGTTGATTGGTTAGCTATTCTACGTTTTACTCAGTAGCAGGAAAAAAACATCAAAAAGCAGGCTGTCAGGGCCAAGTGAAAGCTTGGAAGAACAACATCTCTATAATTCTGCAAGACTGTTCCCAAGAGATTTCACCACATCCTTGGGGAAGTCTGAAAGCAAAACTTTTCCTCAAAAGGTTTTAATATTCTGGCCTCCAGACTTACTCTGGACTGGGAAAGTCCCTAAGTATTTTTAAATGAAATTTAAAAGAATTGTAGAAATATTTCAAAAGATTTTTTTAGTATTCTAAATGAAAAGGCAATTTAATTCTGACCCCTGGAAACCAGATATATTTTCTCTTTTCCAGGTTCATTTTACAGTCATTTCTATAATACACTCAACAGCCATTTATTTTCCCTTCTGAATTTTTACCTGATTTAAATTCTTAAGAAAATTATATTCTTGCACACACTGACTAATTTTCTCAGTTGTCACTGATATCAGTAAATATTTATAAAGACCAGCTGGGTAAGCTGCATTAACTAAATAAATATATTCTTGACAAAATACAGCTCAAGAGCTATTTTTAATTTAAGAGGCTAAATGGTATATTTAAGTGAATATTAATGTGCGTGTTTATTTGTTGGTTTAGTTTCTATTAATGTAAATTCACAGAATTGAGGAAAACAACCCAATTCACAGCTTTGTGTAATTTATGAAGAGCTATGTACTAAATATATTCCCTTTTCAATAATATAAGATCTGGCACATTTTTCAATCTATAAAATAGAAAAATATAGGATAATAATTTAGAACAATTTCTAAAGGGATGAGAAAATGAGATTGTTCAAATTTAAATATAATCTGAGAGACCAGTTCACCATATCCATTAGAACATCTTTGTTTATACAGATTTGATGTTTCCAACCATTGTATTTTTAAATGTACAATCAAATTCATGAACTTTACACCCCAAATACTGTTTACAAAGGCCCAAATTTTTTTCCACAATTTTATCTTACAAATATTGATCTACATTAAACATTATTTTAAAAGTTACATATTTCTATTTGTAAGTTAAAGTGCTTATTAAATATTTCATTTAATCTCTCTACTACACTAATAACATTCTTAAATACTTACTACATTAAAGAAAAAAGCCACTCTAGTTCAATGGGAATATCAGCTACAGAACTGAATATCTATAATAGAACATTCAAGTGAGGTGATCAGAATGTTAAATTTCAAATAGATTGATATAATATCAAATTTTCCTCTATCAACCTAGAGATACTGGCACACAATATTTTTCTACCTCCCTGAAAAGTTCAGGAAACAAATAAAGCAATGTCATATTAGTATTTAAAATGACAACATCAAGGAAATAGTGATGATGACCTATATGTTGCTCCCCTTTTTTTAACTTTCCTTGAAGACAAAGAAGAACCAATTTTTTATAACTCCCAGATTAGATTGGACACTGGTGTCCATTAATACAGCATAAAATAGGGGATAGGATGAGTTGAGAATAGATTGTATTTAAATGTCAACTTCCACCTAACTTTCAGAACACTGATGTCTTCTTGGCTTCTGAGATCATCCTAACAAAGTAAATATGAGAGCACTAATACGAGGAAATATTCCTGCCAGAAAGTCTAAAAACATGAGAAGACAAGCCCATGACAGCCATTAAAATAAGCCTTCATTCTCTACATAAGACTTACATAAGGCAAACATTTTCATCTCCTAATTGTTTATCTGCCACCCAGTGTACTTCTGGACTATCTTTTATCATCAATTTTTTGGCCTGATGAAACATAAATTAACTTTAGTACCAGATTTCTTTTTTATTGAAATTATATACATATATATTATACATTCTTTTTTTACATGCTCTTCCATTATACATTATTACAAGATATTGAGTATAGTTCCCCGCGATGTACAGTAGGTCTTTATTGGTTATCTATTTTATATATATTAGTTTGTATATTTTAATCCCAAACTCGTAATTTATCCCTCCTTTCCTCCCCTTTGATAGTCATGTTTGTTTTCTATGTCTGTGAGTCTGTTTTGTAAGAAAGTTCACTTGTATCATTTTCTTAAGATTCTGCATATAAGTGATATCATATGATATTTGGCTTTCTCTGGCTGATTTACTTCACTTAGTATGATAATCTCTAGGTCCATCCATGTTGCTGCAAATGGCATTATTTCATTCTTGTTTATGGCTGAGTGATATTCCATTGTATATATATATATATACCACATCCTCTTTATCTAGTCATCTGTCGATGGACACTTAGGTTGCTTTTATGTCCTGGCTATTGTAAACAGGGCTGCTATGAATATTGGGGTGCCTGTATCTTTTCAAATTTTCTCTGGATATATGTCCAGGAGTGGGATTGCAGGATCATATGGTAGCTCTATTTTTAGTTTTTTAAGGAACCTCCATACTGTTCTCCATAGTAGCTGTACCAATTTACATTTCCATCAACAGTGTAGGAGGATTTCTTTTTCTCCACACCCTCTCTAGCATTTATTTGTAGATTTTTAATGATGGCCATTCTGACTGGTGTGAGGTGATACCCCATTGTAGTTTTGATATGTATTTCTCTAATAATTAGCAATACTGAGCATCTTTAGGTGTGTCTATGAGCCATGTGTATGTCTTCATTGGAGAAATGTCTTTTCAGATCTTCTGCCCATTTTTTGATTGGGTTGTTTTTTTTGTATTTTGTTTTTTGTTTTTTGATATTGAACTGTATGAGCTGTTTGTAGATTTTGGAGATTAATCCCTTGTCAGTCACATCGCTTGCAAATATTTTCTCCCATTCTATAGGTTGTCTTTTTGTTTTGTTTATGGTTTCCTTTGCTGTTCAAAAGCTTTCTAGTTTAATTACTTCCCATTTGTTTATTTTTGTTTCTATTTCCATTACTCTAGGAGATGGATCCAAAAAGATATTGCTGCAATTTATGTCGAAGAGTGTTCTATGTTTTCCTCTAGGAGTTTCAGAGTATCTGGTCTTAACATTTAGGTCTTTAATCCATTTTTACTTTATTTTTGTGTATGGTGTTAGCGAATGTTCTAATTTCATTCTTTCACATGTAGCTATCCAGTTTTCCCAGCACCACTTATTGAAGAGGCTGTCTTTTCTCCATTGTATATTCTTGTCTCCTTTGCCATAGATTAATTGACCATATCTGCGTGGGTTTATTTCTGGACTTCCTATCCTGTTCCATTGATCAACATTTCTGTTTTTGTACCAGTACCATACTGTTTTGATGACTGTAGCTTTGTAGAATAGTCTGAAATCAGGGAGCCTGATTCCTCCAGCTCCGTTTTTCTTTCTCAAGATTGCTTTCACCATTTGGGGACTTTAGTGTTTCCATACAAATTTAAAACTTTTTTATTCTAGTCTGTGAAAAATGCCATTGGTAACTTGATAGGAATTGCATAGAATCTGTGAACTGCTTTGGGTAGTACAGTCATTTTCACAATATTGATTCTTCCAGTCCAAGAATACAGTATATCTTTCTATTTGTTTGTGTCATCTTTGATTTCTTTCATCAGAGTCTTATAGTTCTCAGAGTACAGGTCTTTTGCCTCCTTAGGTAGGTTTGTTCCTAGGTATTTTATTCTTTTTGATACGATGGCAAATGGGACTGTTTCCTTAATTTCTCTTTCTGACCTTTCATTGTTAGTGTATAGAAATACAACATATTTCTGTGTATTAATTTTATCCTACAACTTTACCAAATTCATTGATGAGCTCTAGTAGTTTTCTGGTAGCACCTTTAGGATTTTCTATGTATAGTAAGTATCATGTCATCTGCAAACAGTGACAGTTTTACTTCTTCTTTTCCAATTTGGATTCCTTTTATTTCCTTTTCTTCTCTGACTACTCTGGCTAGGACTTCCAAAACTATGTTGAATAAAAGTGGCGAGAGTGGACATCCTTTTATTATTCCTGATCTTAGAGGAAATGCTTTCAGCTTTTCACCAGTGAGTATGATGTTAGCTGTGGGTTTGTCATATATCATGTTGTAAAACACCGAGATAAGAATATGGAGCCACATAGAGTACATAAGAAGGTCAAAGAAAAATACTTTTGTATGTTTTTTGCCATTTCTTACTTTCTTGAGTGACAAGTTGATTGGATTTTATAACTGATTTCTATGCCTCTATTTCTCCATTAAAATATTACCAAGTCATCAGTGATTCTACCTTTGGTCAGAAAACCTCTCCTGCCAACACTCCTATCTAATCTTATAATGAAAAAAATTACATGTTTACATATAAGAGCTGACATGCTGACTGTGTTTGATGGTTGGCAGGAATTGGAAAGGAAACACATTATCCAACAACCACAGTACTAAGAAAACAGGCTCCTTTTGCAAGATTTATCACTAATTCTTTTGGGGTTAGAGAGCAAAATGTGATAAGAAGGATTATTGCTTCTGACACCAGTTGTATTCCACTTGTCTCTCTGTAAAGGCTCTCCTGTTATCTCAGCGATCATTTTGATGTCTGACTCTAGCCCAACTCCCGCCCTGCCCTCCAGACCAACATTTCATCTTTTCAACCTAACAGTTGACACTTCCAACTGGATGTTCAGCTAACACCTCTGGCTCCAAAATGTTCAAAATGGAGCCTCTCGGGCTTCCCTGGTGGCGCAGTGGTTGGGAGTCCGCCTGCCAATGCAGGGGGGACACGGGTTCGTGCCCCGGTCTGGGAAGATCCCACATGCCGCAGAGCAGCTGGGCCCATGAGCCATGGCCGCTGAGCCTGCGCGTCTGGAGCCTGTGCTCCGCAACGGGAGAGGCCACAACAGTGAGAGGCCCGCGTACCGCAAAAAAAAAAAAAAAAAAAAAAAATGGAGCCTCTCATCTCTGCCCTCCATCTACTTCCCTTTCCCCTATCTTAAGAAACCTCCTTTTGCACTTTTCTGTTTCCTATTTGCCACCACTATCTGTCATCTGTCTTTGAAGTCATGTATGGGTCCTTCTTCCATCTAGATGCTACATCAGCCTGTCTTTACCAAGCCAAGTTCCTATTTTTGTGTCTACTATTGTCAAAGCCCTCAGTCTCTCCTTGAAGCAATTGGTCCTATATTCTGCTATAAGATATGTCTCCCTACAGCACAGCTGTCCCAGGCTACCACTAGCCCATCTGGTGCTTTTGTACAAATCAGAAAAGACACCCCATCTTCAACACACTTGACTTATCTGTCAGGAAACCTGTCATAACATATTTACAATGACTGGTCATAATAAATATAGAAATACACAGAGTTATCTTGTGAATGGCACCCTCTAAGATTTTCAGTGGACAATGTGCACACAATACTGGGCAGCCCTATGACCGTACCATCCCTCAACTCTACACATTTTAACAACCTCATCACCTGTGAAAATAAATGTACACCTGTCAGCCTAGTACAGGAAATTCACCATGCTTGGCGTCAGCCTGAATCTCCTGTATTATTTCCTATTTCTCACCTCCTTACATACCTGTACTCCACTCCAGCTGGCACACTTTCTCAGAACTGACTCACCTGCCTATCATCTTGCTTTTAATCCTTTGTCTCCCTGGTATACCCTCTCTCCCTCTTTTCACCTATAAATATTCCATCTATTTTTCAAATGTCATTTCTTCCACGAAGCCGTATGTTTTTCCAACCCCAAACAGAAGTGAGCATTCTCTCCTTTGAATCTCGCTGAACTTTGTTTATACCTCAGTTACAATATGTGTAATATACTGCCTTTTATTAGAGTTATTGGCTCATTTGATTGATTCTGTACTAGATGGTAAACGTCTTGAAGTTCTGGATATTATGTTCGATTTTATGTCTTCTTCAGGGTCAAATCGAGGATTTCAAGCAGAATAATTTTTTTTTAATTTGTTTAGTTGAACTAAATTAGTAAGCCTCACTCCCAATAAATATGCATTAGATTTTTGTGGGTAAAAGTCTTCCTTATTCCTTAGGAACATTATCAATAAGGAATTTTTTTTTATTTAATTGCCAAAAAATTAGAATAAATAATAATATTTTTACTCTCCTTACCTACATCATATTCAACTTACTTCACTTCTCCATTAGCTGGATAACAGTCCATTGCTATAAGATATATAACCCATAAGTCATATGCTCACTATTTTATTTTGTTCAACCAAGCAGTGTTAAATGATTCCTTTTTTGTCTTTGTCTTATAAAGTTAGCCTATCACTGATTATATAGGTCTCATTCCTCCAACATCTTCAGTGTAAATACATAAGAAAAGTCTTTCAAAGAGAGTGGGTGACGAGGTATTTTCTTATTCAAAAAGGAGCAGATCCAGCTCACAAATAATTATGGGACAGGAAGCACCCTTAATCCTCCACCTGCTGTGACTACTGTGCCACTGTGGATTTTAAAGAGCTCAAGATCTCAACTGAATTGAGATCTATCATTCATTTTAACATTTTGTTGTTAAAGCTATACAGAGACAGTGCTAATGAGGCATCGTTATTATTTGATTCAATTCGGAAAACATAAATATGTGATAAATACATGATTTTTAAAGACTATGTCTCTCAGGCCCAAGGAACCCTAAGCATGTGTCAGAAACTGGGCCCTGGATGTCCATTAAAAATTGTGATGATCAATGACACACAGATACAAATGCAAGCAAGACTGACAATATTTATAATTTAAAATCATTTTAAAGTCCCTGCTATGCCATACTTCTTTCATTGATTGACACCAGCAACCAAATACAGACACTTGCATTCAATTGCGCTCTGAGATGAGAGCAAAGAAAAGGTTCACTTGCACCGATAAACTCATTTTCTACCTGTTTATCAACTTGAGGATACATTTTCCTTTTTTGTTTTGTCTCTTAGGAAGATCAGAATTACCTGAGATTAAACTCTTACTTTCTAGGCCCAAAAATACATATGAATGCTGGCGTTAAGGAACTCCAAGGGTGGTAATTTTCAGTCACAGGGATTTGAAGTTCACCTGTTTATCATTCCCACTCATATCTGAAATTCCTCTACAGCTTCTCTAACATGTGGTCATCTAATCTCCACTTTAATGTGTCTAGTATTAGGAAGCTCACTGTTACACAAAGACACCTTTTCCCTGAATTCAAACTTCAGAAAGCCCTTCCTAATGATGTACTGAAATCTACCTTTTTGTCTAACTTCCCTTTCATTCCTACTTCTACTATTTCTACTCTCCAGAGCTACAAAATTTTTTTTAACTCCCATTTAAATCATGTTCCTCCTCTGAATATTTAATTAAAACTGCCTTGCCCATCCTTAGATTTTAATCCTAGCTCTGCAACTTACCAGCTTTATTTGTCTTTATATGTCTTTAAAGACACTAAAGACCCTGGAAAAGTTACTCAATATCTTTAATCCTCAGTGTTTTCCTCTATAACAGGGAGATGAAAATAGGATCCATCTCATATGGTTTACCTTAAGGATTTCATGAGAAAAACACTTACAAAAGTGCTTAGCACATTTTCTGTACCCCCTTTGATTATTGCAAACACCTCCTGTTTTTATATGGGAAGCCCTCTTTCTCTCAGTCCATCACCATCCCTCCATTTTTGTTTTTGTTCAAATTGCTCTTTCACAATGCTTTTTCCACCTGCCCGGCAGACAAAGAGAAAATGGCAGGGATGTTGCTATGACCTCACACAATTCTAGTGACTCCTAGTAATACACTCAAGTCTCATTTGTTCCTTTGAGGTGTACCTTCTCTGTAGGCTGGAGCTCAGCACAATGTTAAAGAAGGTCACAATGCTGATTAGCATTGACCACTCCCCTCTTGGAATTTCCACTCAAGGCTCCTCATCCCAGCCATTAATCCCCTCTCAGAGCTACAGAATCTAGACTGTCACAGATACTCTTTCTCCTCCAGCTTCTCTGAGGCCCCAACAAAGAAAAAGTTAAGTAAACTCATATGCTCCATGTTCTTTTTTGTCAGGGCCCTTGCACTGGTCAGCTAATCTAACAAATTTTGTTATTGAGCTAATGAGAACTAATGGTTTAATATTTTGCCTTTCCAAGTAACAAAAAAATGCTATATTTTAGACCAACAACAGAAACTTGACATGACTTTAAGTCTTGGAGAACACTTGATTTTATCCTGTAAGTATCTTAACAACTATGCTTATAAGTTTATTTTATCCTGTAAGTATCTTAACAACTTGATTTTATCCTGTAAGTATCTTAACAACTATGCTTATAAGTTTATTTTTCTTAGTACTTTAAATTTACCTTAATTTAATGTTGTGTGTGTGTGTATGCTGGGCATCACAGATCCCCATATCTGTTAATAAGAAGTGGTAACTTCCTTAGAACACCAATGACAGCAATCTAAGGCAATGGTCAGAGATGGTTTTCTCAGTAAGAAATCTTGAGAATTTTTGTTCCCACAGAAGTTCACACCATATATTGCTTAGTCTAATCTTAAAACAAATTAATTCTGATCCCATGCTATGAACATACTTATACATAAAGAGATATTTCACAACTGCTGCTGTTGCTTTTTGGAGGTGAATGTTCACTGTCAACATATGATTACCTAAAGATTAAGAAATTAACCTAAAAAGAGAAAGGAAGAGATGAAGGTCAAATGCCCTAAAGCTAGAAGTAGTGAGCCTCTCTTTCCTCAATATTTTCCAATGCTTTCTTAATGCCAGACTTCAAAATGAATCATCCAAGAAACTGAAAAGATACTTATCATCAAACAGACTTTTAACCAAAGTCAACAAAAGCACAACTTACTGGCATATTTTATGTATCTCCAAAACAGGAAGGGACTGAAATTCCTCTAAAAGTTAGACTATTCTCTGAACAGCATCCCCTCAACCTTTTGCATTTAGAGGTTGTCCATGCTAAATATGAGATCACTCTTCAAAGTAAATTTACAGTAATATGTTCAAATCGAGTTTGCTCACATTAGTGGCTGGCTTTTCTGAGAAACATCTTCTATTGGCTTGTTTTCTATTTTGAGGGAAGTGGCAAATTTCAAGAAACCTATCTTAGGGGACTTCCCTGGTGGCGCAGTGGTCAACAATCTGCCTGCCAATGCAGAGAACATGGGCTCGAGCTCTGCTCTGGGAAGATCCTACATGCCACGGAGCGGCTAAGCCCATGCGCCACAACTACTGAGCCTGCGCTCTAGCGCCCGGGAGCCACAACTACTGAGCCCACAGGCCTAGAGCCTGTGCTCCACAGCGGGAGAAGCCACCGCAATGAGAAGCCTGCGCACCACAAGGAAGAGTAGCCCCCGCTCGCCACAACTAGGGAAAGCCCCTGCGCAGCAACAAAGACCCAAAGCAGCCAAAAAAAAAAAAAAAAAGAAGCCTATCTTAGAGAAATTTAAATGGAAATAAAATAAGAAAACCAATCAGTGACTTGAAGGGTTGTTTCAGCTATTAAACAAGACACTTTGGGTCTTCTGTGCCACTCACCATAAAGAAACCATTTGTGTTGATCAATCAAGTTGATAAAGACTAAGGCATCAGTAAAGTTCATCTTTTGTTTTCACATTCAAAATTCTCACTCGTAAAACAAGGAGGAACATGATTATTACTCCACAAAAAAATTGTAGAAACGACACAGACATGTCATGAACAAAAGACATTAAAGAGGCCTTTTCTATGGAAATTGGATGGGGGTGTGGGTGGAAGACGTGAGCCAATAGGAATATTTAACTGGGGTCAACCAGTTAACCAGTTAACTGGGCTTGCAATCTGATGTCAGAGATGTTTCTTAAAATAATCAAAGAATAAAATACTTAAGTATCTCACATTCTTAAATACTTTAACTTCTAAGGAGATTAAACCACATTTTGAGTCAATATTCTACACATCCTAGATGTGCCATTGTTTTCAAGAATATGACAATTTCCTAATGTAACCGAAAGTGGGGTCTGGCTGCTAGCTGCTCAAAAGCCAATAAAGAGGCCAGGCTGGTGGAAAGGAAAGTTTGCTTTATTTTGGATGACGGCAACCAGTTGCAGGGGGAGGGTGGACATCTGTCCAAAGGCCGACTCCCCCTGCCCTGACAATTAGGGGGCAAGAGCTTTTATAGACAGAGGGAGGGGGCTACATGCAGAAACAATACAATCAGCTCTGCAGTCATCTTGAAATTGGTCCTCAGTGGTCTGACCAGCATCATCTTGATTGTTTTAGGTACAGTTAATCTTCAGTTCCAGGTTCGTTTGTTTCCATTCCTTTGAGGCCACTTCTCGGAACTGTGGCAGCTTATGTCATGGCTACAGCCTGGTCATAATGTAGTTAACTTCTTCTACCTGGTGGGGGTTTCATTATCTATAAGACAGCTCACAGGATATGGCTCAGGATACTATCTATACCCCTTAAGGAAGAACTAAAGGTCCTTGACTATGCTTAATGACTAAACTATTATTATTTGGTCTCCTTTGACTGTTTTCCTTTGTTTCTGCATTTTCTCACTTCTCTGATTAAACTTATTTTGGGCTAAAGTTTTTCCACAGAGAAAAGGCAGGCTGAGGACATGGGGCAGCAAGGACCATAGGGTCCTGCTCCATTTCACTAACACATGTGTTATCTTACTCTCTAGAAGCCCCTCTTGACCTCAAGGTTCCCTTCCCTTTCCCCTTTAGAACATGTATCAGGGGACTTTGCACAGTTATATGCCACCTTAGGTCAGCCCCAAGCTGCTGAGACCTTAAATCTGATAAGGGATTACACAATGGCAGTAACTTATTCTGCAGTTCATCTTCTTACCCCTGACAAGTAAAGTATTGGAAAAATCCTTAGGGAGTCAGCAGTCTTTGAGTGTCACATCAACTATGCCACCTATTAGCAGTTTGACTTTGGGGAAATTACTATACTTCATACAACTTCAGGTTTTTTTTTTTTTTTGGCTGCTCTGGGTCTTTGTTGCTGCACGCAAGCTTTCTCTAGTTTCACTGAGTGGGGGCTACTCTTTGTTGCGGTGCATGGGCTTCTCATTGTGGTGGTTTCTCTTGTTGTGGAGCACAGGCTCTAGGCATGTGGGCTTCAGTAGTTGTGGCTTACAGGCTCCAGAGCTCAGGCTCAGTAGTTGTGGTGCATGGGCTTAGTTGCTCCGCAGCATGTGGGATTTTCCCGGACCAGGGCTCGAACCCGTGTCCCCTGCATTGGCAGGCAGATTCTTAACCACTGTGCCACCAGGGAAGTTTCAACTTCAGCTTTTTGAGTGTTTAATGAGAATAATACTTTGCTCATTTGCTCATTCAGGAAGTATTGGGGTCTACTAAGGCCAGACATGATCTTCAAAGCTGGAGACACCTCTTGAAACCAGACCCTGCCTCTCACCTTGAGAAGTTTATGATTTAAAAGAGGATGCAGAGGACTTCCCTGGTGGTGCAGTGGTTAAGAATCCGCCTGCCAATACAGAGGACACAGGTTCAATCCCTGGTCTGGGAAGATCCCACATGCCGCGGAGCAACTAAGCCTGTGTACCACAACTACTGAGCCTGCACTCTAGAGCCCACGCACCACAACTACTGAGCCTGCATGCCACAACTACTGAGCCCACGCACCACAACTACTGAAGCCTGCACGCCCTAGAGCCTGCGCACCGCAACTACTGAGCTCACATACCACAGCTACTGAAGCCCGCGTGCTCTAGGGCCCACGTGCTGCAACTACTGAGCCCGCGCTCTAGAGCCCATGTGCCACAGCTACTGAGCCCGCATGCCACAACTACTGAAGCCTACATGCCTAGAGCCCGTGCTCCGCAACGAGAAGCCACCGCAATGAGAAGCCCGTGCACCACAACAAAGAGTAGCCCCCACTCGACATAACCAGAGAAAGCCCGTGCACAGGAACAAAAACCCAATGCAGCCAAAAGTAAGATAAAATAAAAATAAAAAATAAATATAACATTTTATATAATTTATAATAAATATTACTAGTAGAAATAATCAATATAAATATTCTATTCACGGTAAAATGTTTTATAGATTAAAAACTGACTAAAACGTATCTTATTGATAGAATATATAGCTACAAAAGCACAGCAAGTAACAACTGTACTTTATACAAATAAACAATAAAAAATTAAAGTTAACAGTAGTTAAGCCTCAATATCTTTTCACTTAAAAATACTTATACGGCTTCTATAGTTCCAGGTACTACTCTGAGAGCTTTAAAAAAACATAGTTTACAGGCACACCTCAGAGATATCGCGAGTTCAGTTCCAGACCACTGCAATAAAGTGAATATTGCAGTAAAGTGAGTCACACAAATTTTTTGGTTTCCCAGTACATATTATAAAAATTATGTTTACACTATACTGTAATCTATTAAGTATGCAACAGCATTATGTCTAAAAAATGTACATACCTTAATTTAAAAATACTTTAATGCTAAAAAATGCCAAGACAATTATAATAGTAAGATCGAAGATTACTGATGACAGATCACCATAACAAATATAATAATGAAAACATATGAAATATTGCAAGAATTAGAAAATGTGACACAGAGACAGGAAGTGAGCAAATGCTGTTGGAAAAATGGTGCTGATAAACTTGATCAACACAGAGTTGCCACAAATCTTCTATTTGTAAAAAATGTATTATCTGCGAAGCGCAATAAAGCAAATGCAATAAAATGAGGTATGCATGTGTTAACTCTCATCATAGGATTAATCACAGACTTATCACAGGACATTGTAAAAACATCCTATGAGTTAGATGCTAATATTATCCCTGTTTTTTAATAGATGAGAGGAGTAAAACAGAGAAAGTTAAGAAACTTATCCCAAGTAACACAGCTGGCAGTGGCAGAGGCAGTTTTGGAATCCATCAATCTTGTCCCTGAGTTTGCTCTATGTACTGCTTCCTTTCTAATAAAACTTTATTATTGATTAGAACATTAAAGAAGACTCACATCTTCGTATCAGAATTTATATCTGCAAATTTTGACACAAGCAAATTGAGCTTGTTAGAAATAATAGCCACAAAACTCACAATGCAAAAGCTAAAATCAGTGTGACATGATATGAACAAAACAACTATGAATTAATAATTTCTGGGAATTTACACAAAAAACAGTTGATTGTAAAAATAATTTTTGAAGAAAATAAAATGAACTTTTAAAATGACATAAGTATGCTATACGAAATAGTTATCTACGAGTGAAACAGGTTTTATGCAGTTAGCTTGTCTATATGAGTTGGGATGGACCAAGTAAAGCTATGGTAACAGATGACAAACACATTCCAACTACTTCAGTGGTTTGAAGCTGAAAAGTTTATTTTTCATTCATGCTATATGTCTATCACATTTTGGCAGGGGTTTCTGTACCCATTGTTCTCTCTTGGGACTTTCTGGAGTGTCACTGATTGAGGTGACAAGTATCATCTCTCTTATTTCTTTGGCCACGGCAAGTCATCTGGCCATGGCTACCTTCAAGCAGGTGGGGAAATACCATCAGAAACACAGGGGAACTACTTATTAGTGAGAAGTTTTCAGTCAAGATTGATCAGCACACAGCTCCCAGATAAATACACAAAATCAGTGCTCAGATTAAAAGGAAGATAGAGAAGCAGGATGTGTCTACAGGTAGGCAGCCAACATTTTCTGCCACCATCAATGCTAGAAATAATAATAAACATGATAACAATAGCCAACATTCATTGAGAACTCACAAAATGCCAGTCACTGTGTTCTGTATGCATTTAATCCCAAAATCCCACCAAGAAAGTGTTTGTCTATTTTCTAGAAAACAAAACTGAAGAATGGAGAAGTAAAATACCTTTCTAGACCTTAGAACTGGTAACTTGTTGGAGCTAGGACAATAAACTAGACAATCTGATAAATACCCCCTCTTAGAGCTGCTCCCCTAGACTACTTCCCCTATAGTGTTTCTCTTCTGAATTGCACAAGATTCAGAGTTTAGAGCATTTTATTTCTGGATACTGCAGGCTTTGCAACTATATTCATCAGTGGATCTTGACTGCAAAGTAGAAACTGACCCTGGTGGTTTAGCTATAACTGGAAAAGACAACTTCCACAAAATTTTCTCATAAAGCCTGTTGCCAAGATCGTTGAGAACAGCATGTGCTTTTCCAGATTACAGTGCTAAGAAGGTCGACGTTGCTGAGGGCTGCAAGTCCTAACGAAGCAGCACGTCTCCAGGAGAGGGATATTTCCGCTGGCCTCCACAAAAGCCTGTGCAATGGTTTCTTGGGGAGCAGCTGGCTAAGACTGTTGGGAAACCACACTGAAGAGATTCATGCTGTTGGAAGGGCCATCAACAGGAAATGGTCACTAGATTGCCTTAAATCCACTGAGCTCGCAGAGGGCTGCTGCTGCAACGGGCTGGACATTACCATGCTGTCCATTCACTTGAAGACTAAAGGACCCCTTCTGTTCTAAAGGGGGAGTAATTGAAGAAAAAATGAGCTTCTGCCTAAATAAATTGTATTCAAATTACTCACTTACCCACACCTGGGAATTTACACCAATCATACCAAGAAAAAAGTAACTATTACAGTGTCTGGTATCTGCTGAGCTGTAAATCTCTTCAATAGGTGCTTCTCATGGGTTGGCAGGTGCTGATGTTAAATGGCCTCTAGCAAACACATGCAAACACACACACACACACATACACACACTCTGTCTCTCTCTCTCCCCAAGTCTTCCTTTTATGCCCCAAGTTCTTTCAATTACATTGGATCTCTTTCTGCACCTCCACTGGGTCCTTTCTCTCACCCTTGGGGTACACAAAACTCTGAGGAGATCCTCAGAGCTATTAGATCAGGCACTTCATCAGGCCATGGCTGGTCTGCTACTCCAGCCCCAAGATAACCAAGGGGCTTCTAACAGTATTCCAGTCTCCCCTGGCTACACCTTGCAACCCTGGGACATGATGAATCAATTCCCTTCTGCTTGGGAGGTGGGAGTGAGGGAATACAGGGCAGGATTTGGGTCTCTCTCATTAACTCTTACATCATCATACATTCTTTGATTTGGGCATAATCTCCATGCCTTATTACCTCAGGACTTTGGATTCTGATATCCAAAGCCAAGCACTTGAACTTTAAAGCACCTTATCTGTCTCAAGCACTTGGCTTCCAAAAATTTCATCTCGGCTCTACATTTCAAAATCCATTCATCAATCCAATTGATGTTCCCTTTCAAAGCTACACATGTCCTCCCTCTGTGGGTGGTGTACAAAGAAAACTATATTACGGAAAAAAGGTAATGGGTTCCACGCTGCCCTACAGAGGAACAGGAAAGCGGGGTCAAGAACTCTGACAAATGTATCTCAAAATATCATTTGCTGGATATGTGTTCTGGAATGCTGTTGTTTCTCCTATTTTGAGGTTACCCTAATAACTGTAATAGCTACATTTATGTAGCATTTACTATGCGTCAGCACCTTAGATGACTTTACCCTCTAATCCTCACAAAATATTATGAGTTGGAACTTTTATCTCCTTTCACAGATAAGGAAAGGGAGTCTTGGATATGCTTATTAATTTGGCTAAGTTCACACAGGTAGTAGATGGTGGAGCCAGGCACTATGTGAGTCCCTGAGTGTACAAAGATTAATGATACAAAGATGAATAATACAAAGATGAATGCACCAATAAGATGTAGACATCAGACACTTAAATGGACCCTGATAGCCCATGTGGCTAGGACTGTTACTGAGGTTTACACACATAGGCAGGGCATTTGACTAGGATTATGGCTGACTTCCTAAAGACATTAAGACCTGAGGTGATTCAAGAAGGCTAAGCAGGAAGTTTAGGCAAGTGAAAGAAATGAGAGAGGAAGAAAACAAAGGGTATTTCAGGCCCAAGAAATTGAATCAACAAAAGCAGAGAGGCAAGCTTAAATAGAATGATTTGCTCCCTATTTAGGCCTATTTCTCCAGTTACCTTCTGCTGTGTAACAAGCCACCTGAAAACTCAGTGTCTTATAACAGCAGTTATTTTGCTTACGAACCTGCAATTTGGACAGGGCTTTGTGGGAACCGCTTATCTCTGCACTGCCTGGCTTCATCTGGGAGAGCTTAAAGGCTAGAGCTAGAATCAGTGAAGGCTGTCTCATATGTGAGTTGATAATGGCAACAGCTGAGTCTGTGGCCTCATCAACCTAGCCCTGGCCTGTCCCTCTGGCTTCAGCTTCTTCACAACATGGTGGCTGGGTTACAAGGGTGAGCATCCTGAGAGAGAGTAAACCAGGTAGAAGCCATATCACGTTTTTTGACTTAGCCTTAGTAGTCATGCAGTGTCACTTCTACCACCTTCTCTTTGTCAAGACAGCCGCAAAACAACATCCAGTTTCAAACAGAGGAGCAAAGACCTCAACCCTTGAGGGTGTATGGCAAAGTTTTGGAGGAGCATGTGGCACTGGAAATATGGTTGTGATCATTTTTTCAATATACAATTGGACATAACTATAAACATGAAAGAACAATATACAATGCATATAGCCCTCTCCCATAACAATTTTGTCATTCCTGATCTAATCACACTATTAGCTGGATGAGATCACTGATTGACTCATATCTTTCTTGGAGGAGGTTAACAGCATTAAGCCAAGAAAAGAATTTAAGTCATTCACTATCCACACAATAAGTTGGGCACAGGGAGATCCTGTCATCTCTGCACAAAATCCAAATAACACATTCATGAACTGTCTGCAACAAGGACTCAGCTAAAAATTGTGTCCAAAGGCTTGAATTTGACTCTTCAATTAAAAGACCATTTGAACCTGTTTGTCCCAGACTGCAATGGGTGCCTCTCTTTCTCTAGGCAGTAATCTGTACGTCTTGACCAAGAATCCCTAATGATTCTGCAGTCATTTCAGGAAGGGTTTTATCATTTGTGGAAATGTCTTCAGAACGGTTTGAACACTTTTAGCTTCATCTCACTTACGGAGTACAACAATCACAGCCCCACGCCATTTAGTCCTAAAGTTGTAAGACTCTGAGGTTTCTATGCCCTACAGGGCTCAGAGTACAAGTGGCTCGGTATTTCATGCCCTGTTAATAAAATGTAAAGTGGCTCTTCTCAGGCAACTTGGAATGAAGCTAAAAAGATAACAGCCCTCTTATCTAGAAGAATTTCGCTCTGAATTTTCAGTTTCTTAACCATGTCCCCTCCCACTCCCATGGACTCATAAGAGACCCAGACTAGAGCACCAATGTTTTCACCACGGTCTCCCACAGTGATGAGATTAGAAATAATGGTGAGCAAATGCAGACAGGAACCCTGTTACCAAGGAATTTACATTCTAATAGGAGGGGCAGAGTTTTACCAAAGTCACACAAATATGGGGCGTAATTGAGAAGATAAATGCTACGAAGGAAAAGCACCTAATGCTACGAAGAAAGGCTACGTGGGGAAGGCTTCCCTGAAGGAAGTGACAGTTGGGCTGAAGCTACAGAATGAGTATGCGTTAACCTGGAGTCCGCGGTGAGAAGGGGAAGAAAGGGACGGAAGGGCGTTCCAGACAGAACAAAATGAGCTGGGGCCTCGCAGGCCGGAGCCTGGTGAACCCCAGGACAGAAGGCACAGCACCCAGGACGCCTGGAACTGTGGGACTAGGGGAGCCTGGAGGGTCTCTGTCCTGAGGACAGTGAGAAGCCACTCATGCTTTAAGCCGCTAGGCTTGTACATTCACTGCGTTCGGCATCACGTAATTCTCAACGAGAGAAAGCCAAGCGGGAACGGCGCGGGAGCTGGCGTTGAGCGTACACGTCTTCTCCCACAGCCCGCCACTTAAACACCACCGCTGCCGTCCGCTTTGTTTAACAGCACATGGCCTTCTTACCGTGAACTCCTCTGCCAGGGTCTTCAGTGGTCCACACCGCTGAGTAGGAATCCAGCCACCTCAGCACTGCGACGGCCGCGTCCGTCCGTTCGTTGTGGCGGGAAAGCGGACGCCCGCGGCGGAACCGGATGTTGAGGACACGCCCTCTGTGAGAGGAGCTCGGGCTCTCAGGGTGAACGCGGCGAGCGTTTGTGGCCTTCCGGAACGTGCTGCTCGTCTTCCCCTGTGGCTTCTCCATCATCTTGGTCCTTGGCGACACGTTTCGTGGCTTCTCTGCCTGAGGACAGGATGCCGGAGTGGTCGCCTGCGAAACTGAGAGGCTTGTGAAAGTCCGAAAGGCCAACGGCTCCACGTCTGCTTCGACCCCAGCAAGGTCCGCCTGCCTGCCGGACGGAGGTGAGGACCGACCGGTTGCCGCATGGGGCTCAAGAAGCGCCGCCTTCTCTACTCGCTGGCCGCCCTCTGCACTCTCCTCAGAGCACCTAGGTAAAGGAGCTGAAAGTCTGAAAGTTGTTTTGGTTTGTTTTGTTTTGTTCCTTTTTTCCCTCATGTTCTCAGATCTTTATTAGGTGACATTTGGGCAAAAAAGAAAATCCCTGAAACTGTCGCGCACTTGGTTCAGGACAAGTGGAATAGAGGCGCCTTTGCTTGCAGACGTTTCTCTCACTGAGGTGAAAGCCTAGCTTCGATTTTTTTTTTTTTTTTCCTAAAGGGGAGGTGACTGGCTGAATACATCAGAGCACAAATTCAAATTATGTCAGAAATGGTCAAGCAGAGGAAGGCAAGTCTCTGGGGACGAGACAAGCAGAAGCCCCTGCTCTATAGGAAGACAGACAGGTGCCAGTTTTATGTTGGGCGCGGGGAAGCGGGGGAGGGGTTATCTCTGCTCTTTCCAGATCGAGATTTGGCACGAAGGGAACATGAAAAATGGCGAAAGGACCGGGATAACGTAATTACACGGGGAAGAAAACCCAAATCACGCAGCTCGACGAGTCGTGATCCTTCGTTGGTACCTGACCCCAGTACCCAAACAGTTCATCTTCCTACTGCGAAATGTTCGTCACATCATTCTTCTGCTCAGAAACTTTTAGAGGCACATTCAGGAAGGAGAATAAATTCCTCCTCTTTGTTATTTCTGTTTCTATACAATCTGTCTCCTCCACAACCAACTCCCACTCTTCCCCAAAGGAATCTTCCCCTTCACAGGAAGTCAGTATTTGTTTCCACCTCCTTGCTTGTGCTCATGTCACTACTCCTCGTAGGAATCAGCTTGCTCTCTTCCTACCTTGGTCAGCTCTTACTCATCATTAGAACATCATCTTAGTCACACATCTGTGGAAACTTCCACAGCGACTCCAGTTTACATTTATTTCTCTCAGATCTTACAGCTCCTGTTACCTCTACCCTTCCTATTTGCAATCAGTTACGAATGAATGCACACTCCTTTGCTACTCTGTAACTATTCACATAGGTGTGTCTTGTCTCTTCCAAGAAAAACACAAGATCCTTGTCAGGAGCCACATGTGTTTAATCTCTTGATGAACATTATAGAGTTCACCTGAGTGGGCAATTCCATTTCGTAAGCAACAGTGACATCTAGTGGTTGAAAGTTTGCATAGATTCTTCTGACTTTTTAATAGTTGCATTTATAAGGAGAACGATATAGATTAAGTAATGAACCCAAATGATTCCTATCAATTACGCTTGCTCATGAAGGGACTTCAAATGCAAATTTATGATCTCTGCCTTCCCAGTGCTTTCCCCGCTCTCCTGTGGTCCAGTGGCCCACAAACTGCTGGTAAGGGGTCCCTGCATGTGCTCCTTGCAAACCACAACTTCCCTTTCCCGTAGGAAGATCACTTGAAGCTTTCATGGTGATTATGCGATTTTTAATTCTGTGCTTCCTGTTGAGATAGAGGCTTACGTGCATAAATATTTATTTTGGAAATAAAATATGTAATTGAGGAAGAAACTTGAGATGACAAATATGATAGCCAGAGTAGAAACTCATTTCAAAGCCAAATGGGAGAGGCACTGTGGTGTAGAGGAAAGCTTGTGGACTTTGGCTTCTGAGGGACTTGGGATCAAATGCCAGGTCTTTCCGTTAAAGTCATGTGGTAGTTATGACAACTAACATCTCTGGGACTCATCCCAAACAATGAAGATGACATATACCTTGCCAAGCTGCTTTGGAGAGGATTAAATAGAATCATGCACCAAAAAATTCTGGTCCAGAGTAGGTAGTCAATAAATGATAGCTACTATTATTATTATTTACATTTTGCTAAGAATTATTATCATCATGTTTCCAATTTGACATCTTTTAAAAACAAAATCCTGGTTTTTAAATTTAGGAACATCAGTAACTGATTTTGATTCTGATTAAAATTACCTCATCTCTCTTGGTTTCAGAGGCTTCAGCTATAGAAAAATGAGTCTGGGAAAACTACTTTAAATCTCTGAAAATGAAATAGAAATTTTAATCTACCATAGACATCAAAATTTGAATAGTAATGAAGGGTTTAGAAGAACTGAAGCAGACTGAAATTATCTTTATATAGAGAACTTGAAAAACAACCTCTTTAGCTCAGGTTATAAATTGTGAGACAACCTGGATTTCTGGAGGGAGAAAAAAGCACTAGGAATAAATATGTAAACAAGTTTATCACAAGAAAATATTAAGTACTTATATGGAATCTTAAAAAAAAATGGTTCTGATGAACCTAGGCTCAGGATAGCAATAAAGACTCAGACGTAGAGAATGGACTTGAGGACACAGGGAGGGGGAAGGGTAAACTGGGATGAAGTGAGGGAGTGGCATGGACATATATACACTACCAAATGTAAAATAGATAGCTAGTGGGAAGCAGCCGCATAGCACAGGGAGATCAGCTGGGTGCTTTGTGACCACCTAGAGGGGTGGGAGGGAGGGAGACGCAAGAGGGAAGAGACATGGGAACATATGTATATGTATAGCTGATTCACTTTGTTATACAGCAGAAACTAACACAACATTGTAAAGCAATTATACGCCAATAAATAGGTAAAAAATAATAATATTAGAAACATTGGGAAAAAAATATTAAGTACTGACTTGTGTGGCCCCCCTGTGGGCGAAATGTGAATAACACCCTTTGTAAATGTATGGTTTTTTTTTAGAAAATATCGTTTGAGCTTTACCTGAACCCTAAGGTAAAGCAAGAACTTGTTTCAAAAGTTTACCCTTTTTACCTATTATATGGAACTTGTAAAACTTTTTTCCATATAAGGGATGTTATATATGGTGATTTATTTCGCTGTCAATCCCAGATTAATGCCACAGTTAAGCCTCAACTATACAGCCCCACAAATTGTATTAGCCCAAGTAGCAACAATGGACAGTGATGTTTCTTCAGGAGTGTCAAAGAACAATAGAATTTCTGGGTTTGAAGAAATTTGAGATCTCTATTCTAAATTCCAACTGAGCATACCAAAAACACACCTTCCCCCAGTTGCCGCCCTAGCAAAGGGAGCAAATAATCCCCTCTCCACCTAGATCAGACATAACTCTCTTCTCCTGCTGAGAATTATAACAGAAACAGCAAGTCATGGACAGAAGACCTGGGCTCAAATTCTCACTCTTTTTTCTGTTATAGGAGAAGGGAGTAGAGAGTGGGGATTATCATCCCAAAATCCCATAAGGTTAAGCAAAGGTCTCTTTTGTGCTCACATTAATGACCACTGCAGGGTGACTGCAACTGCATTCCAAGTCTTTTTCATTCTGTGAACTTGACTGAAATAGCAGCCACTGACAGGGACATGGTAGTCTGGTGGCAGAAGGAAAAAATAAATTGACCAATGAAATGCCTGAAAATTTCTGCTTGGAAGTGGCATGGGCCTCTTGCACTCACACTCCTCAATCAAAGCAAGTTATAGGGCCAAGCCTGATGTCAATAGAACAGTAAGTATACTCCTCTCATGGGGTAGAGCTCCAGAGAAGGGCAAAGTAGGGAAGGTCAGCAAATATTTTGAACAAATACTGAAATATATTGTCTTATGTGACTGTAAACAGATCACCTGTGGTCTCTTAGTCCTAAGACTCAACCCCAAAATTGCCGGTAACAATCCTCTCCAGCCTAAGCTCAGGATTGTGGTAAAGATCAAGTAAGACTATGGATATATTTTTATGTGTGTGTCTGTTATTTTATCCTTTTCCAGAGATTCTGTACAGTAAGTCTCATGTGGAACTCTACTGTCTCTATTTTTTAAATGTTCCCGTGCATCTCAGAACCCAGAGAGCTTTTAGAAAATGCATAGTTCTGGGCCTTATATAAGCCAAAGATTCTGATTCACCAGGACTGGGATGGAGTTCCAGATATTGTTTGTTTTTTTGTTTTGTTTTGTTTTTTTTGTGGTACGCAAGCCTCTCACTGTTGTGGCCTCTCCTGTTGCGGAGCACAGGCTCCGGACGGGCAGGTTCAGTGGCCATGGATCACGGGCCCAGCCGCTCCGCGGCATGTGGGATCTTCCCGGACCGGGGCACAAACCTGTGTCCCTTGCATCGGCAGGCGGACTCTCAACCACTGCGCCACCAGGGAAGCCCCAGATATTGTATTTTTAAAAGCTCCTCTGAGATTCTGACTTAAGACCAGGCAGGAAAACCTGAGCTATAGATCCTTTTCAACAACAAAATTCTGCAACCTGTAGTCAATAACTTCCCCTTTTTTTCAGGGAGCAGGGAATTTTTATTGATTGCTTATATAACTTTCTGTTAGAAACTTCATTTTTTGTATCTCAATCTAATACAGATTGAGTTGACTAATGTTAACCAGGGAAGAACAGGTATTGATTTGTTCATAAGAAAGTCATAATGAAAGTTTGCTCAGCTGGGGAAAGAGATGGGTGACAAAAAGTAAAGAGGAAAAGTAAAGGGGAGAGATACTTAAAGTGACTATATAGCACTGAGTGCAGAAATAACAGTAATGACAGCACCTATTTATTCTGTGATCACAGGCTCTGGCTTAACATGAAACCTCAAGATAGCCTTATGAAGTAGGAAATATTATACCTATATTAATCTGGGTGCCAGAAAAGTTGAGTCACACAGAAATGGTAAAGCATGATTCACATTCAAGTCTGTCTAACTTCAAAGCACAGGATCTCAGCCACAGCAGTACCCAGATGTCAGTGTCACATACGCCTTCCAGGAAATTCCATCAAAGAGGCCACAAAAGGAGGGGGAGCAAAGAGTAACAAAATCGTCAAGGAAGTAGTATTTGCCAGGTGGCAACATCTCAGTGATCTCCCCTCATTGCTGTGTCCCAGAGGCTTCCGCTCCACTTCCAGACTTCCCTTTCTGCCACTGTCACTGTGAAGGCAACACTCAGACTGATGACCACAAGTGTTGCCACACTTTGTCATTTACTGTGTGCTTTCACAACTATCTCATTTACTATTCTCAAAAACAGTATTCATCAAAATGCAGAAGCCAATATTGAGGTGATTTATCTACATCAGTATTTCCAAATGTAAGTATTATTGGTCTGGATAATTTCTGTTGCAGGGGCTGTGTCCTATTCATTGCCTGATGTTTAGCAGCAACCATGGATTCTACTAGATGAACTACCACCCCCAATTATAACAAAATGTTTTCAGATATTGCCAGATGTTCTCTGGAGGAGGAAGAGGGGGGACGGCACAAAATTACCTCCGGTTCAGAACCACTGGCCTAAAGTGATGTAACAAACAGGTAGAAATTACTGTCAAACCCACATCTTCTGGCTACAAACTAATGTATATTCCATCGCATCCCTGAAGCCTCCCTAGAAACATAAAATTTTGGAGCCCAGAGTTTTTAGTAACATCCAGGAAACCCCTTTGTTTAGCTACTGAGCAAGCTAAAGCATAGAGATATGAGGTGACTCTCACAATTTTATGGCTCAAAATCATTTAAAAATAATTTTAAGCATTCCTAAGGTAGTTGTGAAAAGTCGTGTTACTGATGCCCATCATTTGATAAGGGCACATCTTGTCCTATGGCTACATCTGTTAGCTATCACATCCCTCACAGAAGAGTACATCTGTCATGCCAGTCTTTGGATCATGACTCTCCTTCACCTTCCACCCCAAACTCCCCACAGGATCCAGCAGTGCTGATTGAGTTACCAAATTAGAATAGTGACTTAATGGCATTGATTCTTATGGATGAGCTTCCTTAAACTAAGATTTTTTTTTTTAATCAGCCAATAAATAACACCTGATAGCAAACAAAAAACTAGCTAGGGTATCTTTCTTTACAAAATCCAGGGACCTCTATGAGACTTATAGACACAAATTGTTTTAACAGTGGAGAAATTGAGGTCATTCCCAGAGAGAGAAAGTTTCATTGGAACAGCAGACTTGTCCAAGAGATGTTATCCTGTTCCCCACTCAGAACATGCCTCCATTTGGAGGTTATTTCCTCATAATCATTTTTGACCCTTTGCTGAGATCAAGAAGAATATTTATTCTTACCATTTTAACATCTAATATAGTCTTTACTAGCCTTGGAGCAACTTGAAGACAAAGGCTCTCCTTCGTTTATTATGTACTACACCCTCAATAAGCAACACAAACTAGGTGGTCAATAAATATTTATTAGGCAGCTTAAAAAGAAAAATTAGGGCTTCCTGATTGACTTTCATGATCCCAGTATCCATCAGGAAGCATTTTTCTTCTCCAGATGAGATGGACCCAGAGATAGAAGAAGCTTATGAAAAGTTTTGTTTGGAATCAGAGCATAGGTGAAAACAGTAAAATTAAATTTCAGCACATCAATTTTATAAAGCAGTTTAGGTTATTGTGATTTAGCAGAACACAGGAAAGCAAGAAAATGTGTCACACATACCAAATTAAGGATGTTGAGTTATGTTACTAATGTATGCAACTTTAATTTTAACACTCTCTGCCAAAATAAACTTTATTCCCTATAACTTAAAAAAAAAAAAAAAAAAAAAACCTTTCAGAATTCTGCCTCTTTGTTCCCACCCAGGAAAACCTACAGGTAAGATCATCCTAATCCTGTGAGCACCTTGGGGTTTCTAACACGAGTGCTTTGGCCCACCAGACTTTCATATCTACTCGTAGGGTGAGACTTGGGTAAAATAAACTAGTCCCTAGTCCCAGGAAACCCAGAGACTTTGTTTTTTTGCTTAAACTATTTGGCCCTGGATTTCTGTCACTTGTAACCTAGAGTCCTAACTAATATGTCAGGAATATTCAACTTTTAACACATAAAATTTGCAAAGTAAACCAGGTAGGTAACCTTGTTCAGACTACCAGTGCTAAAACAATTCTTGCCATACCATTGTTGCCTTTGATGTTGAGGCCTTTCGGTCACCTAAAGAAGTTCCTATGGTGCTAGAAGCCAGACTTCCAAGAAACATAAAATCTGTTGTAGGTGTTCCAGGAAGGTAAAAGGAAAACCACCTTTCTGACCAGATGAGGACGTTTGGAAAATGGAGGAATGCCGTGCTCAAAGAGCCTTTCTTCTAAGCTTCTCTGACTCTCCCCTCCTGTCCCTTTTGTCTACATTCTGATATACTCCACGCCTGAGCCCTTTACCCAGTCCCACTTTTCTCAGAGATTCTTTAGATAGCATTAGCTCTGTGTGAGAAAGTATCCCGTTCATCAAGAAACTAACCCAATCTTAGCTCCTCCCCTCACCTTCATGCCTGTAGTGGCAGCTGTTGAGACATAGCCATTCCTTAGATTTACAAGTTTCTCAAGCAGGTCTTCTCCATCCTTAACTCATGATATTCAATTCTTTGCTGCTCCAGTTATTACTTCTTTGGTCACACACAGAATTTCAGAACAGATGGACCTGGATGCCAAATGTTGCTGTAAAGTTTAACGTTTTTCTTGCTCTAAATTTAAAATGTCACTATAATACTCAGTCTATGAAGAATTTAAAGCTATTGTTTTTAAAAAGTGCCCTATATCTCCTGGAGAAGTAGTAGTACATTAACACATTACCTAAGAATAGAGTTAGTATATAGAAAACCACCCACCCACATATGCTACAAGTACATCTAATATATGAATACAAGAATTTGTCTTGTTTTATAGCAATAGCACAAGAACTTATATGTTAGTCATGTATTTTTATTTATTTTCTGATGCTTTGACACCTTGGGGCCTTATTGACCCTAGAGGGACTACCCGTCTATGGTTAGCTAATTCCTAGAGATAGCAGACAATTCATCCTGGAGTACTCCTTTTATATGCAAGCCATATAAAATCCAGAGCTCATACCTTTAGCCATCTCCTTTATTAGGCTATCACATGCTGAGCAAGCCACTATCCTGCCCTAATCACCACAAGGAAGGTAAGGTGCCAAGACAACTAGAGACAGCCCCTACACCCCAGAGTCCACTGAAATTATTCACGCTGGCCAATTCTAAGCCTGCTTATCCTGCTTTGCCTTGCCTTTTTCACAGAAACTACAGTAAAGGCTCTTGCACACAGTTTCCTCTGCCTGCTTTCCAACTCTGGTGCTTTCTTGGGTGGCACTGATGGAGAAGTATGCTTCATGTTTCTAGGGATCTGTGGGTATGAACTTCTTCCTTCATGAAAGTCATTTATGTGTCTATATGTCTTACCATATCTGATTAAAATAAATCCTGGGTACATTTAAAAATACATCCTAATCCTATTAACTATTCAGCAAAATAGCTTCTAGTAGTAAATGTATTATTAATCTAATATTTTCTACAATATTCAGAGGTTTCCTTGTGAAACATTTTCTTTTTAAGTAAGACTTCAAGAGAGGAAAATTCAACCCCACTGAGACTATTTTGGAATGAATCACTTCCATATTCTTTAGGAAAAACTCAGTAATAAAGTTTATTGAGTTGGATTAGTGATCTAATAATCTCTATAATCTCTTTTTGATATGAATAAGATACTGTGAGTCACCTAAGGAAAAATAATTTTCCCTTTTGTAGATTAGAAGTAATTTCAGAAATTTTTACAAAACTCAAGGGGAAAGGCATTGCTTCGAACAACTTCCCTAATTGTTCATTCAGAACTGGTGGTTTATCTTGTAATTTATTTAGGAAGGAGCTATTAAGAAGCAAGTGACCCTCACATGTGACTAGCTAGTGTTTCCTCCCCTGGAGGAAATTAATCTTGTGACAAATTATGCATTTTCTTTTAGTTGGTGTTTAAATGAGAATGGAGTTCATGGCCTGGATGTGGACAAAATATATTTATAAATGCCTGGCTGCCTGGCTGGGAGATTTTACACACAAGAGCTACATTAATGTAACCTTTCATAATTCATATTATGAAATAAAAACATCATTGTCCCAGAGAAGTTATTTTTCCTCCATTTAGAAGAGGAACTTGAAAAAAGTTCTGTATATAAAAACAACCAGGGGTAGAGCCAGGTGCCCATTCCTTTATGCAATGGACCTCAAACTCTAATTTGAATAAAATCACTTGTAGAGCTTATTAAAAATGTGTATTCATGGGCCATAGTCTCCAGAGATTCTAATTCAAAAGTCTGAAGAGAGGGTCAAGAATCTGCATTTTTATCAAGAAGTCTGTATCCTGACACAGGTGTTCCAAGAATCACAATATAATATTCACAGGGAAACCACTACCCTGCTTTGCCTGCTTTGGAAGACTCGTTGTTGAGCCATGTATGCAGTCAGCTGCCAGCTTTTGGGTTCTAAAGTATCTCCTAGTAGCAGCTTCTCTCCAAACATCGGGTTGATAATATTAAGTTCATGTATATAGTATATATACGTTTATAGGTAGGTAGATCTAGATACCTAGATATAGATATGTTACTGATACCACCTCATCTGATCCAGACATAAATGGGTAAAATTTCCAGCTCAGTCACTTATTGACTATTCAAGTCAGACCAAGTTAAACACTTTGAATCTGCTTCCTCATTTTTTAAATGGAATTATAATGCCACTTCACAAAATTGTGATGAGGATTAAAGGAGCATTTGTATATAATGCATTTAATCCAGTACCCAGCAAAGAACAAGGATAGGAGTGGAGACAATACAACCGATTGATGTTTTATACATTTGTAAAGAAATTGTTGTATGGTTTCCAGAGCTCTTTCAAACACATCATTTAATTATATCCTCACAATGTGCATGTGAAGTAGAGGGTACAGATTATTGTTCCAGTTTTAAAATGAAGTTTAATCTTAGTCTACTGCCATGATCATTTGATCATAGGCTCAGTGGGAAAAAATGAGCCTCAAAGTGGTTGAGAGAGTAGGAGTTTCTTTTGCCTTTTGAAGCCAAGGAATTAGTGTGCCCCCGAATGCTTCTTAAAACTTCAGAGCTCAAGGTGAATATCAAATCTGTAGAATGGCAGAGTAGTAGTGGTTAAGAGCATAGCTTTTGGAGTAGACAAATTTGGCTCTGCCACTTTAATAGTGGTGTTAACTTGACAATGTTATTTAAGTCTTCTAAGCCTCAATAGCTTCTTATAAAAATGAGACTAATAAAGCAATGATTAAATAAGATAATTTTCACAATAGCAATAATAATATCTAATATTTATTGACGCCTCCATAAAATATTTTGTACAGTGTATAGCAGAGTAATGCTCAGAATAGAGCTAGTATATAAGAAACCACCCACCCACACATGCTACAGGTACTGCTAATGTATAGGAACGGTTATTACTGTTACTAACAAAGAGTAAAGCAATAAATTTTTTATTAGTGTGAACAGATAGCTAATGGACGAATTATTAGTCAGTATTATAACCACTTACTTTATTAGGAAACAGAGAAAACATGAGGAAACTATGTAGCTAGGCCCAGATCACAAAATGACTCCATGGCAGGGTCAGATTTCTGCCCTGTCCAAGACCTTGTCTCTTCTCCAGGGATCACTGCGATCCTTTCATTTTACTCAAAAGAAGACTTTCACTTGGAGAATTCCCTTGTAGAGTTCCATGGCTTTATACCAAATGTTTGGGATCTGGAAAATTACCTTATACTCTGATGTTTAATATTCTGAGTTTCTGTTAAACATGGAGTTTTTGCTGAGTTAAAGGCCCACACAGTTCTTACAGGTTCCAGTTTGGAACCAACCCTAAATCTTTTGTGGCTTTGAGTTAGTCTTGGCAAAACACTTCCAGAGTGGGAGGATTTTTTAATGGGTTTCTTTAAAGAGTCACTTTAAAGCATTCATTTAGGCTCAAACCAAAGTAAACTGACCAATCTATTCCCATGGATTTTAGAGGAACAAGGGTTAGAATTCAGAGGAAATGTGGTAAGCAAAGCCTACTGAGAATTTGGTTGATACTGCAGGCCATTAAGTGACCATGGTGTCACTAAAAGGAACTTTCTCACAAAGGAATTTTCTCACAAAAGTTCCTACTGTGTTATGCTCCCATAATATTAGAAGTGTTTTGAATATATATCTGTATATATACACACAATATTTATACTTTGTACCAATGCCAAAGGTTGTCATAAAGTTGATATTTTGCTGAATATCAAACTTCCAGTATAAAAGAATAACTCTAAAAAATTTTTATTGACTATAGCAGTGAAAATTTAAAAGTCTAACGCGACAGTGAAGAACCATAATTTTCCAAACACTGTCAGCTGCTAACAGCTCCTACAGTTATTACAGAGCACATCTGCCTTACTGAGTAGATATTTTTCTAAGTAAAAGGCAAAGATATTTTCCCACAATATTTTTTTCCCTCTTCTCCATAGTTTTTATATTCTTTGTTAGATCTGAAAATTGTATATGACTTTGGAGCTTTTTCACCCTCAGGAATATTTGAGATGGGAAACTGATATTCTGCTCTTAATTCTTTCTCATAAGTTATGAAGAATGGGGCTTTTTTTTCCTGAAAGAACTCATGGCTCAAATATATTTCAAAAGTTAAAAAATATGTCTTATATTGGTGACATTGCTTAGTATTAGAATGAATGTTAGTATCCAATAATTCTATAAAGATTAAAAGAATAATACCATTTTATTTCTATTGTACTCTATCTTTAAAATAATGTAATAATTGTTTTTAATAGTTTTCCTAAATCTATCTAGCTAAAGTACCTTCTCTTCTTTTAACATTCAGTCAAATTTCTTACTTTGTTAACTCTTATCTTTTTTTAATTGAGATATAATTGACATATAGCATTGTGTAAGTTTAAGGTGTACAACATGTTGATTTGATACCTTTATATATTGCAGTATGATTACCACTGTAGCATTAGCTAACACCTCTAGCACATCATTTGTAAAGATACAAATGAGAACATTTAAGATCTAATCTCTTAGCAACTTTAAAGCATATAATACATGATTGTTGACTATTGTCACACTACTGTGCATTAGATCTTCAGAACTTATTTATCTTCTAACCACAAATTTGTACCCTTTGGCTATCATCTCCACCTCCCCATTTCTCCCACTTCCCAGCCCTTGTAAATAGCCATACTACCCTGTTTCTATTATTTAGCTTTTTTAGATTTCACATACAGCATACCTCAGAGATATTGCAGGTTTGGTTCCAGACCACTGCAATAAAGCAAGTCACACAAATTTTTGGTTTCCCAAAAATTATGAAAGTTATGTTTACACGGTACTACAGTGTATGAAACGTGCTATGGTATTATATCTTTAAAAACATGTACATACCTTAATTAAATAATACTTTATTACTAAAAATGCTAACCATCATCTGGGCCTTCAGCAAGTTGTAATGTTTTTGCAATACTATGATCAGATATAACTGATCATAGGTCACCATAACAAAATACAATAATAATGAAAAGGTTTGAAATATCACAAGAATTACCAAATGTGAAACAGAGACGTGAAGTGAGCAAATGCTCTTGGAAAAAAAAATGGCACTGATAGACTTGCTCAACACAGGATTGCAACAAAACTTCAATTTGTAAAAAACTCAATATCTGCAAAGTGCAATAAAGCTAAATGCAGTAAAACGAGGCATGCCTATATAAGTAAGATCATGCAGTATTTGTCTTTGTCTGACTTACCTCACTTGGCATAATGGGTCCATCCATGTTGTTAAAAATAGCAAGATTTCCTCCTTTTCCATGGAGGAAAATATTCCATTGTATACATATACCACATCTTGTTTATCCATTTATCCATTGATGGACACTTAAGTTGTTTCCATCTTTTGGCTATTGTGAGTAATGCTGCAATAAACATGAGGTGCAGATATCTCTTTAATATGCTGGGTTTTTTTCCTTTGTATATCTACCCAAAAGTGGGATTGCTGAATCATTATGGCAGTTCTACATTTAATATTTTGAGCAACCTCCATACTGGCTTTAGTATCAGGGTAATGCTGGTTTTGTAAAATGAGTGTGGGTGGGTTCCCTACTCTTCAAATTTTGGAAGAGTATGAGAAGGATTGGCATTAATTCTTCTCTAAGTGCATGGTAAAATTTACAGGGAAACCATGTGTTCCTGGCCTTTTCTTTCTTGGGAGGTTTTTGATTACTGATTGAATATTCTTACTTATTATTGGTCTGTTCAGATCTTTTACTTCTTCATGATTCTTGATTGGTTGTCATGAATCTTGATAGATTGTATATTCTTCTAGGAATTTATCCATTCTAGGTTATCTAGTTTGTTGGTATGTAATTTTTCATAGTAGACTCTTATGATCTTTTGTATTTTGTGTTATTGATTGTAATAACTCCTTTCATTTCTGATTTTATTTATCTGAGTCTTTCCTCTCTTTTTCTCAGTTAGTCTACCTAATGGTTTGTCAGTTTTGTTTATTTATTTATTTTTTTGGCCACGCTGCGTGGCATGCGGGATCTTAGTTTCCCTGACCGGGGATCGAACCCACGCCCCCTGCAGTGGAACTGCGGAGTCTTAACCACTGGACCACCAGGGAAGTCCCAATTTTGTTTATCTTTTTAAAAAACCAACCCTTAGTTTCTTTTTTTCTGTTGTTTTTCTAGTCTCAATGTCATTTATTTACATTCTGATCTTTCTTATTTCCTTCCTTCTACTAGCTTTAGGCATAGTTTGTTCTTTTTCTAGTTCCTTGAAGTGTACAGTTAGGTTGTCTATTTGAGATTTTTCATTGTCTTAGTGTAGGCATTTATCATTATAATCTTCTCTCTTAGGACTACTTTTGCTGCATCCTATAAATTTTGGTATGTTGTGTTTCCATTTTCATTTCTTTCAAGACTTTTTAAATTTCCCTTTTGATTTCTTCTTTGATTCAATGTTTGTTTAGGGGTATGTTGTCTTAATTTCCACGTATTTGTGAATTTTCAAGTTTTCTTCCATTATTGATTTCTAGTTTCATACTGTTATGGTCCAAAAAGATACTTGGTATTTCAGTCTTCTTAAATTTGCTAAGACTTGTTTTGTGAGCTAACATATGATATATCCTGGAGAATGTTCCGTGCATGCTTGAGAAGAATGTGTATTCTGCTGCTGTCGGATGCAATGTTCTGTATATGTCTGATAGGTTCATTTGGTCTAAAGTAAAATTCTAGTCCAATATCTCCTTATTAGTTTTCTGTCTGGATTATCTATCCACTGTTGAAAGTGAAATACTGAAGTTCCCCACTATTATTATATTATTCTCTGTTTCTCCCTTTAGATCTGTTAGTATTTGCTTAATATATTTAGGTGCTCCAATGTTAGGTGTATACATATTTACAATTGTTATATCCTCTTGATGAATTGACCTCTTTATCATTATATAATGATTACCTTCTTTGTCTCTTGTTACAATTTTTACTTAAAGTCCATTTTGTCTGATATAAATGTGGCTAACCCTGTTCTCTTTTGATTTCCATTTGCATGGAATATCTTTTTCCATCCCTTCACTTTGCACCTATGTGTGTCCTTAAAGGTGAAGTGAATCTTTTGTAGGCATATACTTGGGTCTTGCGTTTTTTTTTTATTCTGTCAGCCACTTTATGCCTTTTGATTGGAGAATTTAATCTGTTTACATTTTAGTAATTATTGATAGGTGAGGACTTACTAATGCCATCTTATTGTTTTCTGGCTATTTTGTAGTTCCATTGCTTCTCTCTTACTCTCTTGCTAGCTTCCTTTGTGAATTCATGATTATCTTAGTGGTATGCTTTAATTCCCTTCTCTTTATCTGTTGTGTATCTACTGTAGGTTTTTACTCTCTCGTTACCATGAGGGTTATTTAAAACATCTTTTGCCAGTTATTTTAAGCTGATACCAACCTAACTTTGATCACGTCTAGAAACTCTACCCTTTTACTCCTTCCCCCCTTTTATGTTTTAATGTAATAATTTAACTCTTTTTATTATATTGCATATCCATTAACTAATTATTGTAGCTATGGTTATTTTAATACTTTTGTCCTTTAACCTTTATACTTAGAGTTAAGTAGTGCCACCATATTACAGTGTTGGACTATTCTGAATTTGACTATATACTTAACTTTACCTGTGGTTTTTATATTTTTATATATTTACATGTTACTAATTAATGTCCTTTTATTTCAGCTTTAAGAACTCCTGTCAGCATAGGCAGGTCTTGTGGTGATGAATTCCCTCAGCTTTTGTTTGTCTGGGAAAGTTTTTCTCTCTCCTTCATTTATGAATGACAGGTTTGCCAAGGTATTCTTGGTTGGCAGTTTTCTTCTTTCAGTGCTTTGAATATATCATCCCACTTTCTCCTGGCCTGCAAGGTTTCTGCTGAAAAATCTGCTGTTAGCCTTATGAGAGGGTTCCCTTATACATAAGGAATTTCTTTTGTCTTGCTGCTTTTAAAATTCTCTCTTTGTCTTTGATTTTAGACAATTTTATCATAATATGTCTTGGAGAAGATCATTTTGAGTTGAAATTGCTTGTAAACTAATGTGCCTCATGAACTAGAATGTCCAATCTCTCCCCAGATTTGGGAAGTTCACAGTCATTATTTCTTAAAATAAGCTTTCTACCCCTTTCTCCCTCTCTTCTCCTTCTATGACTCTAATAACACATAGATTATTTCTCTTGATAGTATCCTATAGTTCATGTAAGCCTTCTTCACCTTCACTCTTTTTCATTCATTCATTTATCATTTTATTTTCATTTTTTCTTTGTTATCCTCTGGCTGGTAATTTCAAATGACCTGTCTTCTACTTCACAGATTCTTCCTTCTCCTTCATTGATAGGCTGTTGACAGTTTCTATTTCATTTTTTCCATTCATTGCATTCTTCATCTCCAGAATTAGTTTGGTTCTCTTTTTATGATTTTTGTTTCTTGTATACTTCTCATTTGTTCATGTATTGTATCCCTGATTTTGTTGAATTGTCTTTCTGTTTTCTAGTAGCTCACTGAGCTTCCTTAAAACAGTTATTTTGAATTCTTTATCAGGCAAATCTCAGACCTCCATTTCTTTGGGATCACTTACTGGAAAATTATTGTGTTCCTTTGGTAGTGTCCAGTTTCCTTGATTTTTTATATTTCTTGAAGTCTTACACTGCTGTCTTTGCATTTTTTTTTTTTTCTGTCTTTGCATTTGAAGAAGCAGCCACCTCTTCTAGTCTTTACTGACTGACTTCAGGAGAGAAGTATACTCCATCAGCCCTGTTAGGGATTCTGAGGTTTTCTTAGACCTTTTCTGTGGATATGTCTACTCCACACTTCTTACTCCCTCTTGGAGGGAAATCTTAAGACTATATGCCTTCTCTTGATCCTGCAAAGCCAGACCAGGTTCTGACAGCTTCTCATTTTCTTTATTTCCCTAGGGCACTTCTCAGTTTTGTGTGCTTTTTCCCAATCCTGTAAACTTGGGTCAGCTTTCTACACATGTGCATACATGCTCCCTAGCTATTTGCAAAGCCTTGCTTCCACCATCCTCAGGCGTGTACACAGGGAGCCGGCCACAGGGTTGGGAGTAGTAGAGTGTGGGTGAGGCATGCAGAATGTTGGGGGTACCCACGGGCCAATTGGGGAGATCTGTAGGCAAGGTATCTGAAGCAGCTTAAGAGCTGGCTCCTTGATGGAGTCTGCCATATGGCTAGTAGGATCTGCATCCCTTCAATATGTGCCATTCTGAGCTCTGACTGCTATTATCCCAGCTACTCCCTGTCCCTTAGTCATGCAGCACACCTCAGTGTTCTAGATGGGACAAGAAAGGAATTGGTATCTTTAACGGCCTCCTGCATAGCTGAGAAAGTTAAACTATTCCTCTTACCGTCTTCAATCCATTCAATCTCAGATTTTTGCTCCAACAGTGAAAGGAACTTTTCCACTGGACTACCCCCAGACATCTCCAAAGGCACTCTTGTCTGTGAGTGTTTGTCTAAATCAGTGTTTTTTGCATGGAAGATGGTAGAAAGCTCCTACTTCACCATTTTGATATCTAACTCTGCCTTCACCTGTTTTTTTAAAATCATGATGTTACACTGACATCTTGTGGTAATTGATATGGCTTGTTTGTCCTAAACTGACAAAATTAAGCAAGTAGTGACATAATTCAAAAAGGAAGAGAGATATTCTTGAGTTGTAGACATTGTGCTTAGTGCTGTAGTAAGAATTAAATAGCTTGCCCAAAGTTATATGTGTGGGGAATCCAGAATTTGACTTTAGGTAGTTTGACTCTAGCAATGTGCTTTCCAACATGATAGTGACTAGCCATATGTGGCTTTTTTAATTTAAATTAATTAAATTATATAAAACTAGAAATTCATTTCCCTTAACAGCCACATTACAAGTGCTCAATAGCTACACATGCCTAGTGAGTACCATCTTGGACAATGTAGAGAATATCTCCATTTTTCCAGAAACCTTTATTGGACAGCCCTAGAAGCAAAACTCGACATCTCTACTACACCACTTCATCTGTGCTTTTATATAACATTGTCAGAGTATTAAAGCAAGTTTATTCTCAAAATTTTAATTAGTCCTTCTCTGCAGATGACTATTACAAGTATATATCTAGCTTGGCAATTTTCCTAATTATCAGTGCCACATTTCCATCTGTATGGCAGATTTGTTCACTTGGACACTCTAATATAAACCCAAACTTTCATTTTTAAACAGAATGTCACCTTTTCCCTCAAACCAGCTTCCTCTCCTCACTTCCCCATTTCCATCTTTCCTACTCCTTTATTCCCAGTCTCTGAAGTTTAGTCATTGAACTTTTTTGTTTTTTTTTTAATTTTTTTTTTTTTTTCTTTGCTGTACACAGGCCTCTCACTGTTGTGGCCTCTCCCGTTACGGAGCACAGGCTCCAGACGCACAGGCCCAGCGGCCATGGCCCACGGGCCCAACCGCTCCGCGGCATGTGGGATCCTCCCGGACCGGGGCACGAACCCGTGTCCCCTGCACCGGCAGGCGGACTCCCAACCCACTGCGCCACCAGGGAAGCCCCTATTTTTGATTCCTTCTTTCTTGTCCTCTGAATCTGTATCTTGTCAACCTTTCCTTAAAAATATCTCTCAAATATGACTTTCTTACTGCTATCAAACTAGACCATAATGGGTCTGCCTGAATCTTGTCTTTTCCCAAGTCCTTACAGTCAACCCTTGACATCAGATTAAATATATCAAATATCAATGGCCCTCTCACTCTCATTCTCAGAAAATTATAATAATTGCCTGAAAAATTGGGCAGTGCCTTCTACAATCTTATCTACCTTATCTCTTTCTTGATTTTGGCATGAACTGTTCATTCTAACCAGACCGATCTCATGCCTCTATTGTGAAATAATTCACCTTTGCATTCCTGAAATTATGTTCTTGTTCCTCCTCCACAAATCTCCATTTATTGACATCTTAACCACCCTCCAAAGACTAACCTCAGGGCCCTTCTCATCTGTGGTAAAACCATTTAGGTCATAATGTTCTTTGTAGATGCTGGAATAGTCACTCTATGTACTATTCATCACATAACTTCCTGTTTTGCTGGGTGTGATAGTCAAGATTCTCCAGAAAAACCTATTTTTGTCTATATCTATATCTATCTGTATCTGTCTATCTAGAGAGACAGAGATTGGAAATGGGGAGCACTGATTTTTTAAAATTGGCTCACATGAATGTGGTGGCTGGCAAGCCCAAAATCCTCAGGGCAAGCTAGGAGGCTAGAAATTCTAGCAAGAAGTTGAAATTTTGAGTCTGAAGACAGTCCTTGAAGTAGAATTATTTCCTTTTTAGAGGACCTCAGTCTTCTCTCTTAGGGCTTTAACGGATTAGATGATGCCCACCCACGTTATGAAGGGTAATCTGCTATACTCAAAATCTACCAACTTAAATGTCAATCACAACTAAAAAAATACCTTCACAACACCCTTTAGATTGGTGTTTAATCAAAAAACTGGGTGCCATTGCCTAGCCAAACTGACACATAAAATAAACCATCACATCAGATATGTATAACTTTGGAGCTCTTATATATAATTCTCAACTCTGCAATCTAGGTAGACATGTGGAGGGAAGAAGATAACAGCATTTGAGGAAATGCAGTAAGACAAAGTATAAATATTAGAGGATATGTAAACAATTGGAGCTTGTTTTTTTTTTAATTTTATTGGAGTATAGTTGCTTTACAATGTTGTGTTAGTTTCTGCTGCAGCAAAGTGAATCAGCTATACATATACATGTATCCCCTCTTTTTTGGATTTCCTTCCCATTTAGGTCACTACAGAGCATCGAGTACAGTTCCCTGTGTTATACAGTAGGTTCTCATTAGTTACCTATTTTATACATAGTATCAATAGTGTACATATGTCAATCCCAATCTCCCAATTCCTTGCACCCCCCCTTTCCCCCTTGATATCCATATATTTGTTCTCTCCGCCTGTATCTCTACTTCTGCTTTGCAAATAAGATCATCTACACCATTTTTCAAGATTCCACATATATGCATTAATGTATGATATTTGCTTTTCTCTTTCTGACTTACTTCACTCTGTAATGACAGTCTCTAGGTCCATCCACGTCTCTACAAATGACCCAATTTCGGCTTTTTATGGCTGAGTAATATTCGATTGTATATATCTACCACATCTTCTTTATCCATTGCTCTGTCGATGGACGTTTAGGTTGCTTCCATGTCCTGGCTATTGTAAATAGTGCTTCTATGAACATTGGAGTGCATGTATTTTTTTGAATTATGGTTTTCTCTGGATACATGCCCAGGCAAGGGATTGCTGGACCATATGGTAGCTCTATTTTTAGTTTTTTAAGAAACCACCATACTGTCCTCCATAGTGGCTGTACCAATTTATATTTCCACCAACAGTGAAGGAGGGTTTCTTTTTCTCCATAACCTCTCCAGCATTTATTATTTGTAGACTTTTTAATGATGACTATTCTGACTGGTGTGAGGTGATGCCTCATTGTAGTGTTCATTTGCATTTCTCTAATAATTAGCAATATTGAGCATCTTTTTGTGTGCATATTGGCCATCTGTATGTCTTCTTTGGAGAAATGTCTTTTTATGTCTCCTGCCCATTTTTTTATTGGGTTGTTTGTTTTTTTATGTTAAGCTGTATGAACTGTATGTTTGTATATTTTGGAAATTAATCCCTTGCCAGTAGCATTGTTTGCAAATATTTTCTCCCAGACCACAGGTTGTCTGTTTTGTTTATGGTTTCCTTTGCTGTGCGAAAGCTTTTCCATTTAATTAGGTCCCATTTGTTTATTTTTGTTTTTATTTCCATTACTTTAGGAGAGGGATCCAAAAAAAATATTGCTGAAATTTATGTCAGAGAGTGTTCTGCCTATGTTTTCCTCTAGGAGTGTTAGAGTATCTGGTCTTAACATTTAGGTCTTCAATCCATTTTGAGTTTATTTTTGTATATGGTGTTAGAGAATGTTCTAATTTCATTCCTTTACATGTAGCTGCCAGTTTTCCCAGCACCACTTATTGAACATACTGTCTTTTCTCCATTGTATATTCTTGCCTCCTTTGTCATAGATTAATTGACCATAAGTGTGTGGGTTTATTTCTGGGCTTTCTATAAGCATGCCCATTCTGGCCACTTTTATTCAACATACATTTGGAAGTCCTAGCCACAGCAATCAGAGAAGAAAAAGAAATAAAAGGAATCAAAAATTGGAAAAGAAGTAAAACTGTCCCTGTTCACAGATATGACACCATACATAGAAAATCCTAAAATACTACCAGAAAACTATTGATACTACAGTCATCAACGAATTTGGTAAAGTTTCAGGATACAAAATTAATACACAGAAATCTGTTGCATTTTTATACACAAACAACAAAAGATCAGAAAGAAAAATTAACTATATCACATCTTATACACTGGAATATTACTCAGCCATAAAAAAAAGAATGAAATAATGCAATTTGCAGCAACATGGATGGACCCAGGGGTTATCATAGTAAGTGAAGTAAGTCAGACAGAGAAATATATAATTAATATGTGGAATCTTAAAATAAATGATACAAATGAACTTATATACAAAACAGAAATAGACCCACAGACAGAAAACAAACTTATGGTTACCAACGGGAAAGGGTGGGGGAGGGATAAATTAAGAGTTGGGGATTAACATATACACACTACTATATATAAAATAGTTAACCAACAAGGACCTACTGTATAATACAAGGAACTCTACTCAATATTCTGTAATAACCTACAAGGGAAAAGAGTCTAATATATACGTATGTGTAACTGAGTCACTTTGCTATACATCTGAAACTAATACGGCATTGTAAATCAACTATACTTCAATTTAAAAAAAGAAAGAAATTAAGAAAACAATCCAATTTGCCACCACATTAAAAAAAAATACCTAGGAATAAACCTACCTAAGGAAGCAAAAGATCTGAAAACTATAGATGCTGATGAAAGAAATCAAAGATGACACAAACAGATGGAAGGATATTCCGTATTCTTGGATTAGAAGAATCAACATTGTTAAAATGACCATACTGCCGAAAGCAATCTACAGATGCAATGCAACCCCTATCAAATTACCAATGGCATTTTTCACAGTATCAGAAAAAAAGTTCTTTTAATTTCTGTGGAAACACAAAAGACCGTGAAGAGCCAAAATAATCTTGAGAAAGAAGAGTGGAGCCAGAGGAATCATGCTCCCTGACTTCAGACTATACTACAAAGCTACAGCAATCAAAACATTATGGTACTGGCATAAAAACAGATATTTAAATCAATGGAACAGGATTTACCACAATTTTCTTTTTAATTTAAATTATATAAGGGGGCTTCCCTGGTGGCGCAGTGGTTGGGGGTCCGCCTGCTGATGCAGGGGACGCGGGTTCATGCCCCAGTCCGGGAGAATCCCACGTGCTGCGGAGCGACTGGGCCCGTGAGCCATGGCCGCTGGGCCTGTGCGTCTGGAGCCTGTGCTCCGCAACGCGAGAAGCCACAGCAGTGAGAGGCCCGCATACCACAAAATAAATAAATAAATAAGTAGATAGATAAATTATACAAGGTCCCAGGTGTTGCTGATTCTGCTGGTCTTAGGACCACACTGAGTAGTGAGTCTGCAGTACAGAGAAAAACTGTGTGTGAGTTCCTTAGGAGATGGGAAAATATCTTTTTATTTTTATAAACTAGCAGCCACATCATATAAGCTCAAAATTTGTTTCAATGAATTCATGAAGGAATAGGTAAATAAATATAATCTAATAGGGTAACTATGAATTGTAATACAAGTCAGAATGCTTCAATGAACATAATACAGCTTTGAGCAAAGTTCAGAAGGAAATCAGAGAAGGAGGTGATTATTTACAGGTAACAACAGTGAGATAATTAAATGAATGCTTTTCATATAGGATTAGTCAATGAATATTTGTTGTGCAAATGTGCCATTGACATTGAAAAGATTTATTTTACTTATTATAATTACTAACTCAGCTAACTAAAAAATATTATGGGACTAAACAATAGAAAACTGGGTATATAGACAATACCCATCTTTAAAAAGAGTGTTTTTTTAGATTTCATATATGTGCATTAGCACATGGTATTTGTTTTTCTCTTTCTGACTTACTTCACTCTGTATGACAGACTCTGAGTCCATCCACCTCATTACAAATAACTCAATTTCATTCCTTTTTATGGCTGAGTAATATTCCATTGTATATATGTGCCACATCTTCTTTATCCATTCATCTCTCGATGGACACTTAGGTCACTTCCATGTCCTGGCAATTGTAAATAGTGCTGCAATGAACATAGTGGTACATGAATCTTTTTGAACTATGGTTTTCTCAGGCTATATGCCCAGTATTGGGATTGCTGGGTCATATGGTAGCTGTATTTTTAGTTTTTTAAGGAACCTCCATATTGTTCTCCAAGGTGGCTATATCAATTTACATTCCCACCAACAGTGCAGGAGGGTTCCCTTTCCTCCACACCTTCTCCAACATTTATTGTTTATAGATTTTTTAATGATGGCCATTCTGACCAGTGTGAGGTGATATCTCATTGTGGTTTTGATTTGCATTTCTCTAATGATTATTGATGTTGAGCATCTTTTCATGTGTTTGTTGGCAATCTGTATGTCTTCTTTGGAGAAATGTCTATTTAGGTCTTCTGCCCATTTTTGGATTGGGTTGTTTGTTTTTTTGATATTGAGCTGTGTGAGCTGCTTGTATATTTTGCAGATTAATCCTTTGTCAGTTGCTTCATTTGCAAATATTTTGTCCCATTCTGAGGGTTGTCTTTTGGTCTTGTTTATGGTTTCCTCTGCTGTGCAAAAGCTTTTAAGTTTTATTAGGTCCCATTTGTTTATTTTTTATTTTATTTCCATTACTCTAGGAGGTCGGTCAAAAGATCTAAAAAAAACAGTGCTGGTGAACCTAGTGGCAGGGCAGGAAAAAAGACGCAGACATAGAGAACGGGCTTGAGGACAAGGGGAAGGAGAAGCTGGGACAACGTGAGAGAGTAGCATTGACATATATACACTACCAAATGTAAAATGGTTGGCTAGTGGGAAGCTGCTGCATAGCACAGAGTGATCAGCTAGATGCTTTGTGACGACCTAAAAGGGTGGGATAGGAAGGATGGGAGGGAGGCTCAAGAGGGAGGGGATACGGGGATATATGTATACTTACAGCTTATTCACTTTGTTGTACAACAGAAACTAACAACATTGTAAAGAAATTATACTCCAATAAAGATATAAAAAATAACGATAAAAAAATTTTGAAAAAGAAAAGCCATCTGAGAACTAAAAATAAATAAATAAATCTAAATTGTAGCGAACTAAAAAAAATTTTTTAATTAAAAAAAAAAAGAGTGTTTATTTGGCTCAATGAATTTTCTTTGCTCACTTTGTTACCCAAGTACAGTATGACAAGAACACAGTGTGCTTTACCTGGAAATTCACCATTGTTGTAATCAGATATTAAGGCGTGATCAGAAAATAAGCTTAGCAAAACACGGTTCTGAAAGAGCAGTTAGTTATTTGTTGAGGGGGAAAATTACACATAATTTTGGTGTAAATGAAGAGATCATGCACTTACCAAGGTAGGCCTAAATTGTTTTGGTTCCTTTTTATGAATTTATGAGTTTTATTATATAACTGTTAATTTCTATAAAGTGTAATGATTGATAGAGTTTAATTACTTACATATATGTTAAATAACTGGAGATGGTATAACATCAGTACAGCAATTATGAAGATTTCTTGTATGAAGTTATGACCATTGGTTTCCAAAACAGGAAGCATATGCCAATGTATATGTATCATGTCTTCCTTCTCAAGTGCTAAAACCATTTCTGACTCATTGTGATCATTTCTTCATGGAGAAACATACTATTTGAAAGTGTATTTTACAGGTTTTTACAAAGGCTTAGGAAGTATTTAATTAACTACTAATTTCACTCTAGAGTTTAAATTTGTATTTGTTATAATCATCCTAATATAGGTAATATGTTACATGGTCTAACAAATCAGATTGAGGCAAAAACATCTCTGCATATTTGCAATGAAATGATAGTTTATATTGATAATTGCAACTTAAGACAAGCTAAGATCCTAAAGTATCATCTAAAGGAATAATACATTATGTTTAATATAATTTTAATAATGAGGGTTTTTACTATTCTAATTTTTAAGAGTGGTTAATTCATATATGGTAGAAGCTCTAACTGCCTTATATTTGGTGAACTAAAAACCTTAGTCCTTCAAGCTGCTGGCTAACAGAAACTACTGCATCAGTTTTTTTACAGAGAAAACTAAGCAATAGTTAATTTAAAGATTTTCATCAGTAACAATAAAATCAGGGTCAGAGTAGGAATAAAATCTAATGTTCTGGGAAAACATGCATTGTTCATGGAGTCTGGATTTCCTCCTTTTATTCCATTTCTAGAATTTTATTAGCTCCAAATCTAAGCCCAGAGTTAAACAAAGAAGTTATAAATTCATAAAAAACTCTGAGTTGGTGAGTTAGGTAACCAGAAACTTCATTTGGAGTGGAGGGTGGTGGGGGCAGGGTGAAATTCAGAAGCATGCTTTTTTAGACGCTGTTAGGGATGTAAAGAATGCTTTATATCGACTAAGTGATAAAAATTCACATCATCATGATATACTTGTTAATATTTTATTTCAGAAGAGTTACATTGTAAATAAGATAGCAAATTCTGAAAGTTGAAGAAATGCAAGAAAATTATCAGAGAAATAGGTAAACTTTGCCTAAATTCTACAAAAACTGTTCTGCAACTTCAAATACACCTTACCCTTTTCTCAGCTGTAGCAAAAATGTTTATAGTTTTTTTCCAAAAATAGCAGGGCTGTTTGCATTTTGCTGGACTTCAACATAATCAGTGTTATAAGTGGTTTAATAGTAAATTTAGGAAGTGTAATAGCTACAGGATTTACTGATTTAGTATTTACTTCAGATATTTATTCTTCTGAATTTCGTATAGTTTACCAGCATATAGAGAGAAAATACTTGAATATTTATGTTTTAATTCTCCATGAATCCTTCATTCCATGTGGTACATAACAAAATATTGGATTCTGATTATTTTTTCAGTAAATAGGTGTCTATGTGTGTGTTCGTATGTGTGTTATAAAATTTCCTACACCTATAATTCATTAATTTAGAGATTTAAAATAGAAATGATTTAAAATCTTTAATTTCCACTTTTACCATAATAATTGTGTTACATTTTGATGTATAAACTGTAAAACGGTAGTGAACCCCTCTAGATCACTAGTTATTTAATATTCCTGAAACAAAATTTATCAAAACAAGATAACTTACTAGGTCTTAAGCTTTAAAATCCACATCTGGGTAGGGAGAAGGGGTTGTAGCCTTTATAATCTTGAAGGAATATTTTTTTGTCATGTATGAATCATCTCAGAGAAAGCTGGCCCAATACATAAGTAAATTATTAACTTCAGATGGAATAAAATTAAGTGACTTGTCATTTATCAAAGCCACCAGAACAATATGTTATAAAGCTGAAGGAAAGACTTGGAAGTTCATCCTTCTGTGACGTCTCTCTTGGAAAATTTAATCTGATCCCCTCCACCCTTCTTTTAAAGTTTCATAATCTTATATGTATGTGTGTGTGTGTGTGTGTGTGTGTGTATAATTGACAGATTACAGATTTCTCTGAAATCAATGGACAAAAATTTACATTCTTCATCTGGAACTCCTTGAAATGTGAGCTAAGAAATGAAATTTTCAATGGGGGACCAAATTCTCAGTACATTTGTTTAATGTGTGTTTAATAGAACTTCTTTCATTTAAACCTCTCAGTTGCTCTTGAGTAATTTGTTACAAAGGGTTTGAAAATTCTAATCTACCACCTCATACCCATTAGGAAGGCTACTATTAAAAATATAGTAATAAAATAAAACAGAAAATATGGCATGTTGTTGAGGATATAGAGAAATTGGAACACTTGTGCAGGGTTGGTGGGAATGTAAAATGATGCAGCTACTATGGAAAACAGTATGGTGATTCCTCAAGAAATTAAAAATAGAATTACCACATGATCCAGCTTTTCTACTCTTGGATACAAAAGAATTGAAAACAAGGACTTAGATATTTGTATACCCATATTCATAGCAGCGTTATTCACAATAGTCAAAAAGTAGAAGAAACCTAAGTGTTCATTGCTGGTGAATGAATGAACAAAGTGTGGGATATATATATATACACACACAATGGAATAGTATTCAGCCTTAAAAAGGAGGAAAATTCTGACATGTGCTACAACATGGATAAAACTTGAAGACATTATGCTAAGCGAGATAAGCCCTTCAGAAAAAAACCAAAATACTGTATGATTCCACTAAAATGAAGTACCTATAGAAGTCAGATTCCTAGAGACAGAAAGTACAATGGTGATTGCCAATGGCTCTGGGGGAGGAGTTATTTAATGGGTATAGAGTTTCAGTTTGGCAAGATGAGAGTTCTATGGGTGGGTGATGGCGAAGGTAGCACAACGGTGCGATTGTACTTAATACCACTGAACTACACACTTAAAAATAGTTAAGATGGTAAGTTCTATGTTATGTGTCTTTTATCACAATAAAAAAAAAATTCTACTCCAGATGTGTGTCTTCAGTTGTTACCTAAATAATGTAGAGACAACCAGTGATGACTTAAACTTTCCCAGTGATTATACTAAAAATCTTTGTACTGTCTATCATTAAGTTTTCTTTTAAAGTGTCAGTGTTGATATAAACTGGTTACCAATGAGTGAAATTTGACACTTCAACACAATTTTAATTAGAAAATTTTGCAAATTATATTCACATGGTAATCTTTCCATTGTAAACGTTTGTTTTCCAGAAAACTGCAAGAACTGCCCAAAGTAAGACAGCAAGTTGTTGGACCTATTGAGAAAGTAAGTGAAATTAGTTAGAAAATATGTCTATGTATCAGAAAATGTTAGAGAATTGTCAGGAGTGCATAGAATGATTGTTTTTGTTTGATAATTTACATCTATTTGGGGAAAAGGGGAATTTTAAGAAAAGAATTCATTAAACTATTATTTCCAATAGGAAAAATATCAATATATATAAATAACCCATAAGTTCCACAATAAGAGATAATAAAAATAACAATATCCATACAATGATCCAATTTTGCCCAAAAAAGCATGTATATGTGTGTGTGTGTGTGCAGGCAAGTGTGTGTGTGTGTGTGTGTGTGTGCTGCATAAATGTTATCAGAGGTTATTTCTCAGTAGTGGGGAATTATGAGTGACTCTTGCTATTGTATGTTTACATTTCAGTATTTTCCAATGATAATACATTGAAATGAGTTGCTTTTATTATTTTTAAATGTTATAAATCCTTTTAAAATTAAAAAAAATCACATAAATATTTTATAAATCCTATGCATCAAAAAGTGTGGCAGCACAGTTCTTTGGGACTATGTTCAAGGAACATTTTCAGACGTGTTCCTAAAACATCACCTCCACCGACCCTAATCTCTATGTCAGCCTGGTTGTCATTGTCATTAGAAATACATAGGCAGCAGTGCCTGTTTTTTCAAAAGTCAAAAATTTAAAAACTTGGAAAGTAGCAGAGCATGACAAGCTTTATCAAGGAGATAACACACTATTCTAGGGGAAGGTGGAGGAGCAGATACCTTCTTATCGTCTGTAGTACTGAGTACAATGCTATGGCAGTTACTCCATAAATATTTATTAGCTATTGCATGAGTGAATGGAAAAACATGAAATTTTCTCAATATCCATTCATAAAATATGTACTAAGTTCCTTTTGCTGCTATTCAAATCTAATTTTATTTCAATACCTTGTATGTTTTATCTTGACCTCTCTCAGTAAGATAAGTAATCCACTTTTTCAAGTTTTGTTCATGTTTTGGTTTTGGAATAGTGTTGTAGGGACCCATTATAGCATAGAATACAAAGTGTTCACTATTTGACCTTCAGGCATTCCTTTCTCATTCCAAACTGCCTTAAAATTATCATAGACCCTTACTTACAGGATAGATGTTGTCCTGGATACAAAAAATTTGAGGAATTTAAAATAAGGATGAAAAATATGATTCATTACATTTGGTGAACTAATTTTTTTTTTGAACTAATTTTTACTAGATAGTTACTGTTCTCTGCACTTAGTTGTGTCATTGATGTTACGTTGATACACCTAGGGCACTGAAAATTTGAAGATCAACTTTCATAAGGCAAGATATTTCATTAAGCCAAGATATTGTCATTACAGACTTTTCAAATATCATAATTTATTTCAGAATCAACCAAATGGAAGGAAGTTTCTGATTTATATGCACAACTGACCTGACTTGTGTCACAGATCTACAATTTGTACTGATTTTTCTACCTTATTTTTCAATAGTTTCTCCAAAGTACATTGTAAATCCTTAAGATCAGGGGCTTTTTTTTACTTTATATATAAATACTTATCCATGATCTTATACATTTATTTGCCCTCTTAATTTGTAAAATAACATTTACTTGATGGCAAAAACTGTAGGTTGGTTTTTGGTGTTAGTTTTTAACAGCTGTCATGCTACCATGTTTTATTTGTTTTCCTCAGTTTCGCTTTGCTGATGGACTGGACATCACACTCATGATCCTAGGATTACTAGCATCACTGGTAAATGGGGCCTGTCTTCCTGTAACGTCACTGATTTTAGGAGAAGTGAGTGACAGCCTTATCAGTGGATGTCTAGTCAAAACCAACACAAGTGAGTACAATATTTACTTTTCTATATTGCTAGGGACTCAAAAGCATTAAATAAAACAAACATTAAACTCATAATACAGATTATTTTCTTGTCAAACAATATCTATATAATATTTAAGTCATTTATTCTTCTGTATTGCCAGGGACCAAAGAACCAAAATCTGTATTTGTCAAAATTCTTCAAAGAAACAGAACCAATACAATGTGTGTGTGTTTGTCTGTGTGTCTGTGTGTGTGTTTATGTAGAGAGAGAGGGAGAGAGAGAGATTTTAAGAAATTGGTTCACACAATTATGGAAGCTGGCAAGTCCAAAATCTGTAAGGTGAGTTGGCAGGCTGGAGACCATCTGTGCCCTATTTGACTTTATTTATTTTTTTTTTGGCGGTACGTGGGCGTCTCACTGTTGTGGCCTCTCCCGCTGCAGAGCACAGGCTCGGGACGCGCAGGCTCAGCGGCCATGGCTTACGGGCCCAGCAGCTCCGCGGCATGTGGGATCTTCCCGGACTGGGGCATGAACCCATGTCCCCTGCATCGGCAGGTGGACTCTCAACCACTGCGCCACCAGGGAAGCCCCCTATTTGACTTTAAATACTAATTCATACCCTCTTATTTTCCACCCAAAGCCTAATTTTTCAAATGCCCTAGTCTTGTTTAAGTGAATAAATCCATAGCTTCCATTTTCCATGTGTCTTCCTGTCTACACAGTTATTAATTTTTTGATATTTTAATGACAGAAGGTAACGATGCCACTTTGTTAAACAAATGGAACTGCCAATTCATTGAGCAGATATTTATTGATTGCCAAATATGTCTCTCTCTCTCTCTCTCTCTCTCTCTGTGAATGAGTGAGTGAAGAAAGGGAAGGAGGGAGGGAGGGAAGGAGGGCAGGAGGGAGAAAGAATAAACCTAGCAACCTAAGGCAGTCTGCTTAGGAGTACTCCTTTGGTTAGGTTTGCTCTATAATGATTGCTTTGTCAGTTTTAGATAGAATAGTCAATACATAACTGACTGATATTACTGAATTTTAATTTTGTTTTTGTTTAAGCCTTCTCCATGTTTCTCGAGTTTCATTGTGTGTTTTTTCAAATGTAATGAACACATAAAGAGGTTGATGAAGATTTAGATAAATGTATGGATATTACTGGTATAACATATTATTAAAGAGAAGTGAAGATATTAAGGCATATGTCGTCAACCTTCTAGCATTTGTTTTCTAAAGAATAATAGAGGAAGATTTTTTTGCTCCTACCATTGAAAATATGAATAGTAACTATCATATTGATCAGAGGCCCATTTTTATGCCAGCACCAAACTTTTGCACATTCTACGTCTATTAATATAATCTCCAAAATGACATTATGTCATTTTAGTGTGACTGTAGGAACTACTTTTAGAAACAATATGTATTCTCTTTATTAACTCAGTTAAATTTCATTAAAACTTTCTACTGAGTTTTAATACTTCTATATCAATTCTGATATTTGTAATAAGCTGCTTTAAAAATGCTTCCTGCCACAATTCCAAAAATGGAATAAAGGAAAAATCATTGTTTGCACATAAATAAAGATCATAGACATCATCATATGTGATGATACTGTGGTTATGTAAGATATGAAGAATATGTCTGCAATTTATTACAAACGTTTATTATGGCCATTTAAGAAAGAAGATTATGATAGTTGATATCAACCACTGTTTTGTGCTTCTGGTAAAATTACAACCTTGGTATACTAATTAATGTATGAAGTAGATTTTGCTAGAATATATATAGAAATATATCCTGGTAAACCAAGGATTATTTAAATACCACTTTATGATGTTGCTATCCTTGTTATACCCAACAAATTTCGATGAGCTTCTTTTAAATTTTTCTTGTGACTCCTACCTCTACAACTTTCATTTGTGTTTTTGCTTTTCTTGGACTTTCTAAATTACTCCCTGGAGTATCTCAAACTGAATTCTAAATGCATAATTTTGACAGGAAAGGAAAATTCTATTACTATTACTTACGTACCTGTTACCTGAAATCAGAGATGTCCTAAAGAATTCTTTCCACGTATGAGCTACATGGTTAATATTTCCTTATAATTTTTCATGTTGCATGTGTGCTTCTTGAGACCGGAGAGAACAATTTCAAATTTTAGGTTAAAGAATAGAAAATAAGATGATCATTAACCAGTGTGTAGTCATTAAGTCCATTTTCTTGAGAAGGGACCATATTTGGTTTGGAGGGCTATGTATAAAAGACATCATGGCCAATTATAAATTTATTAATTTCCTTTATAATTAAAAAAACTTTTTTACAGCAAATTATCGGAACTGTACTCAGTCTCAAGAGAAGGTGAATGAAGATATGATTGTGTAAGTCCAAATGAAATGTTAATATCATATTCATTGCATGCTGCTTTATTCAATATTTATAAGGAAGAAAACTGAAATGTTTGATCATTAATATTGCATATAAATGAGTAAAGCAAACATGTCCTCTTCTTTTGTTTAGTATAGAAAATATAATTACACAATTATAATTGTGTAACTATAATTTTTTCTCCTACTTGAAAGGTATATAAGTTCATATGCTTTCAGTTTTGACAAAATTGTCATCAATAGAAATGTTGTTTGGGGATTTGCATTTTTATATAAATTTTGTTTCCTAGAACTGAAGGTACATAACCTAGAGGTTAAATGACTACTTTTTCCTTTTTAAAATTTTTTTCTTACAAAACTTACAGAAAAATGCCACTTCTGTAAACTTTAAAAGCCAGGAAGATGTGTGCAACAAATAGTAAAATAAAAAAATAAATAAAAAGAGTAAAGTTTTATTCAGGCTAATTTTGGAGACTAATTATTCAGACTATTATAGTAAAGTTGTATTCAGACTACAAATTGTAAAGTCTGAAATAGATAATTTATAGGGACATTTTGTTTTTGTTGGCTTGTATATTAAGCAATATGCTTTACTCTGTCACATGTGTTGAGTTTGTTAGAGAAATGCAAACTTACTGAGTATATTCGCTGGATTTCAGTAGTGTCTCACTGAAACTAACAGAGTCTTATCAGACCTAAGTGATCTCTTAATCTTTTCCCCAAAAAATGAAGCCTCCATCCTACGCAACCCCAAGAGACATCCATCACATTGTAGTGACACCCTCTGGGCCATAATTCTTGACCTTCCACACTGTTAGCCACAGCCTCATGTGACTACTTAATCTTCAATTAATTAAAATTAGATAAAATTTAAAATTCAGTTTCTCATTCTCAGTCACTTGCCAAGTGCTCAAGTCACATATGGCTGGCTGCCATATTGTACAGCACAAATATGGAACATTTTCTTCATCACAGAACATTCTATTGGACAGTGCTGCTCTGGACTACAGTGTGAATAATGCTGCCTCAAGTTGTGCTTTGCTGTAGTCTCAACTTTCTTTGAGGGAAAGTTTCTATTTTTTTAGCACTTTTTACATAAAGTGTATTTATGTTGCGTCTTTTAAAAATTCCTGATTAGGATCCAGGAACTGCCTTCTACTGAATTCTAGTCTTACAATATTAAAGCAGGGTTCTGATGTTACAATCATTAAGTATGAGTTTCTTACAAAAAAGTTTGGAACTTTTAAAAATAGGGGCATCTATCTTAAAAACAGATAATAAAAGGGAGAATAAGGTATGTCTATGTAATCTATGTATGGTTATTAAGAGATTACTAAACTTATAAGGAAACATTCTTAACATTTATAATGTTGTATTTGTTATGCTGTTGTTTCTCAAACCAGTGTACTGTTTTGGAAATATTTGAGGTATATGGTGAAGGAGGGTTCCATAGTCAAAATGGTTCAGAAAACACTGTATATGACAGCCTCCTTGGATACACTTAGGACAGATAAGCATACTTAAGGCTCAATATAATCAAAGTTTTCCAAACCTGTTTGACTATGGAAACTAAACATCCTGCTGAGCTAATGTTTTGATGAACACATTTCTGGGAAACCTTGTTTTATATAACTTTTTTGGTGGGGATAAGATAATACCTCTTCCATCTATAATAATCAAGAACTGAAAACTTTTATTTTACCTATTTTCCAAATACAATGACTCATAGTTTTATGTAATTTTAATGTTTTAATGTTGTCTGTGCCTTTGTCTTACTTATCAGACAATTATTCTGAAAATAAGATTCCTCCTTTGCAATCAATCCCCATTTCCACCCCAGACCCAAGCAACTTCTTATCTGCTATCTTTAAAGCTTTGCATTTTTTAGACATTACATGTGCTTCGAAACATACATGTAGGGTTTTGCACCTGGCTTCTTTTATTAAGTGTAATGATTTCGAGGTTCATCCATGTTATGATGTATATCAGTAGTTTATTCCTTTTTATTGCTTAATAGTAATCCATTGCAAGGATATATCATATTTTGTTTATCTGTTCACCAGATGATGGATTTCTGGAGTGTTTCCATTTCTTTGCTATTTAAAAATAATGAATCTATGAACACTGATATATAAATCTTTGTGTGGACATATGTTTTTATTTCTCTTGGGTAGATACCTAGGAGTAGAATTGCTGGGTCACATGGTAAGTTTATGTTTACCTTTTAAGAAACTGCAAAACTGTTTTCCAAAATGGATATATCATTTTACTTTCCCACCACAATGTGTAAGTGTTCCAGTTTCTCCACATCTTCACCAACACTTGTTATTGTCTTTTTTATTATAGCTGTTGTGTAGGTATGACGTGGTATTGTATTGTGACTTTAATTTGCATTTCTCTAATGAGCATTTTTTTATTTACTTTTTAAGCATTCATATATTTCTTTGGTGAAGCGCATATTCAGATATTTTGCCTGTTTTATTGTGTTGTTTGTCTTAATGTTGAATTCTGAAAGTTCTTTGTAAATTCTAGATACAAGTTCTTTGTCAGATATATGATTGGCGTATATTTTCTCCTAATGTGTGGCTAGTCTTTTCAGTTTCTTAAAGATTTCTTTTGAAACAGAAAAGTTTTAAATTTTGATTAGGTACAGTTTACCAGGTGTTTCTTTTATGGATTTTCCTTTTGGATTTAAGAATTCTTTGCATAGGATCGTGAAGATTCTCGTCTACATTTTCTTCTAGAAATTTCAACATTTTAGCTCAGACACTTAGGTCTATGATTCATTTTGAGTTCATTTTTGTGACTGTTGTGAGGTAAGGGCCTCACTTCTTCTTTGCACTTCTTTTTTTCATTTGTCCCAAGACTGTTCCTTGAAAAAACTATTTTTTCTACATTGAATTGCCTTGGCACCTTTGCTAAAAATCACATGCCCATAAATGTAAGGGCTAGCTTCTGTTCTCTCATTTTTGTTGCATTTATTGACAGTCTATCCTTATGCTGGTATCACACTGCCTTGAGCACTATAGTTTTAGAGTTTAAATAAATAAATAAATTTTTAAAAATCAGGAAATGAAAGTCCCCCAACTTCAATCTTCTTTTTAGACATTTCATTTCCACATATATTTCTACACATATTTTGGGATTACTCTTCAAATTCTGCAAAATAGCCTGCTGGGAGTTTGACAGGGATTAATTGAATCTATAGATTAATTTAGGCAGATTGTCATCTTAACAACATTGAGTCTTCCAATTCCTTTATTCAGATCTTCCTTAATTTCTGCCAACAATATTTTTTATTTTCAGTGTACAAGTCTTTATTTTCTCCTTTGCATTTGATCTTTAACCCAGTTTTCTCTTACAATATTGCAAACATTTTCCCCACAACATTAAAAAAAGTTCAGTAAGATTTCTATTAAACCTATAGTGTTCTATGCTGTCCTTGAACAGTCCCTCTTATTAGAAAACAGTCAATTATCGTTATTGTAATAATTATGTTCTGTTAAAGTCATCATGAACACTGAATGAGCAAATACTGAACCATTGCTTCCTGGTTCCTGTGAACCTCCATTCACAACATTTTCATCAATCGATTATCATTGAACTCACGGTCATCAGCACTATAACTCATGTCTGAACGACGCTTAACTAACACATGTATTTTCATGTGCCATAGGGCACATCACTGCTTCCTTGGACTTAGGAACACTAGACAGCACTTCAGCATGCTTCTTGAGAGTCGTTTTAAACAGTGAAAACATCAACAAAAGGCACAAAAATTAGAAAAACTTGCCACTACCTAGATGACAAAAATGACACTTGTTTACAGTATGAGGGCACAAACAAAAAAGCAGAGTGTTGCCTTGTTCAGCCTGAGCTGGGAGTACCTGTGTTGGGTGACTCAAAATTTTTGCCACTCTACACATGTCCATAAATAACAATGAAAACAACAAAAATTGATTTTTGGATTACAAATAAATTTCATTGAGCAGGCACATTTGCCAACACAGAATCTGGGAATAATGAGACTCAAGTGTATGGTCCTCTGTGCTTTTCTTGGTACTTTACTCTGCTGGATTTCCAACTACCTCATTGGCCACTTCTCAGCTTTCTTTACTGGCTCTTTGCCTTCATCTTAAACTCTACCATGTTTGGAGAGTCCCTGAGCTCAGTCCTTTGTCCTCTTTTTTATCTATACTTTATTCTGTGTCCCTGTGGATGATCTCAGCCAATACTTTGTTTTAATTGCCACCTATAAGCTGGTGACTTTCAAATTTCCATCTCCAGCCTATACCCCTCTCCAGCACTTCAGTCTCTCATTTTCATCTTCTTACTTGATAACCACTTTGATGTTTAATATGCATGTCAGACTTATGTCTAAATCAAAACACTTGATATCTCCTGCAAATCTGTCCCTGTCTCAGTCTCCCACATCTGTAAATGGCACCCCATTCACTTAGTTGCTGAAAACAAAATCTAAGGAGTTATCCTTACTTTCTTCCCTTCCTGCATTCCTCACATCCATTACATTAGCAATTCTTGTTTGTTGTTGTATTTCCAAAATATATCTAGAATCTGTCTACTTCTTGGCAATCAGCTCCTACCATCTACATCCAAGCCTCCATCCTTCTCACCTTGACCACTGCAATAACCTCCTAAGTAAACTGTCTGTTTTGCTTTGTTGTAACCTCCATCCATTCTCCACAGAGGACCCAGACTAATATTTTTAAAAGTTGAATAGATAAGAACATTCTACGCTTAAATGGTCTTATGTTTCTCTTGGAAGAAAACCTGTACAACGCACCATAGCTAAGAGCCCTATGATATGCCAAATTCTCCAGTCTCATAATTTCATAACTCTTTGGACTTCTTTTCTTCTGGGAACATGCCAAGCTCTTTCCTGCCTCTGACCTTACTACTTGCTGTTCTCTGTCCCTGGAATGCTCTTCTTCTTGCGTTTTTATGGCTGGCTCCATTTCTCCTTTTGGATCCCAGCCATAATATCATTTCCTCAAAGAAATTTTTCTTAATCACTCTTTTTATCTTCACTAGCTCTCCCAACTCATCTTTACCCACCAGTTATTCCATGACTTATCACCCTGTTTACTTTCCACATAAAACAACCTAAAATTCTTTTTCTTTGTGTGTTGTCTGTCTCCTCACACAGGAATGTAAACTCTTCATGAATAGGGACTTCTTATCTTGCTCTTGACTGTATTTATTTCTAGAACTTCATACTAGTGGGCACCCAGTATAGGTTTATTAAATGATTACATTTCTTTTTCTTTTTAACTGAAGTAACATTGGTTTATAACGTTATATAAGTTTCATTATAATTATAAGGAAACATTATAATTCAACTTCTGTATATACTACAGCATACTCACCACCAAAAGTTTAGCTTCCATTCATCACCACACAGTTGACCCCCTTCACCCATTTCACCCTCTTCCCATTCCCTTCCCCTCTGGTAATCACTACTCTGTTCTCTGTATCTATATGTTAGTTTTTTGTTTTGCTTTGTTTGTTCATTTATTTTGCTTTTTAAAAATATTCCATATATGAGTGAAATCATGCAGTATTTGTCTATCCCCATCTGACTTATTTCACTTAGCATAATATCCTCAAGGTCCATCCATGTTGCTGCAGATGGAAAGATTTTTTTCTTTTTTATGGCTGAGTAGTATTCCACTGTGTGTGTGTGTGTGTGTGTGTGTGTGTGTGTGTGTGTGTGTGTATACCACGTCTTCTTTAGCCATTCATCCATTGGTGGGCACTTAGATTGTTTTTATATCTTGGCTTTATATGTTTTTGGATGTAAATAATGCTGTAATGAATGTAGAGGTGCATATATCTTTTCAAATTAGTGGTTTTGACTTCTTCAGATAAATACCCAGATTGGAATAGCTGGATCATATGATAGTTCTATTCTTAATTTTTTGAGGAATCTCCATATTGTTTTCCGTAGTAGTTTCACCAATTTAAATTCCCACCAGCAGTGCACAAGGGTTCCCTTTTCTCCACATCCTCGCCAACACTTGTTATTTCTTGTCTTTGTATAATAGCCATTCTGATGGAAGTGAGGTGATATCTCATTGTGGGTTTTTTTTGTTGTTTTTTATTTTTTTGCGGTACGCGGGCCTCTCACTGTTTTGGCCTCTCCCGTTGCGGAGCACAGTCTCTGGATGCGCAGGCTCAGTGGCCATGGCTCACGGGCCCAGCCACTCCACGGCATGTGGGATCTTCCCAGACCGGGGCATGAACCCGTGTCCCTTGCATCGGCAGGCAGACTCTCAACCACTGCGCCACCAGGGAAGCCCTCATTGTGGTTTTGATTTACATTTCCCTGATGATTAGTGATGTTGAACATCTTTTCATGTGTCTCTTGGCCATCTGTATGCATTCTCTGGAAAAATGTCTACTGAGATCCTCTGCCTATTTTTTAGTTGGGTTGTTTGTTTTTTTCTTGTTGATTTTTATGAATTCTTTATATATTTTGGATGTTAACCCTTTATCGGATATATGACTTGCAGATATCTTCCTCCGTTCAGTAGGTCATCTTTTCATTTTGTTGATAATTTCCTTTGTTGTGCAAAACTTTTTAGTTTGGTGTAGTCCCATTTGTTTATTTGAAAGGTTGTCTGATTCTAAGAATTTATCCATTTCTTCTAGGTTGTCCAATTTGTTGGCAAATAGCTGTTCGTTATATTCTCTTATAATCCTTTGTATTTCTGTGGTATCTTGTGATTTCTCCTCTTTTGTTTCTGATTTTGTTTATCTGAGCCTTCTCTTTTTTCTTAGTGAGTCTAGCTAAAGGTCTGTCCATTTCGTTTATCTTTTCAAAGAACCAGCCCTTAGGTTCATTGATCTTTTCCATTGTCTTTTTAGTCTTTATTTCATTTATTTCTGCTCTGATTTTTATTATTTCTTTCCTTCTACAGACTTTGGGATTCATTTGTTTTCTTTTTCTAGTTCCTTTAGGTGTTAAGCTAGATTGTTTATTTAAGATTTTTCTTGTTTATAGGCCTACTTCCCCTTAGTACCCCTTAGTATCGCATTTGCTGCATTCCATAGGTTTTGTTATGAAATGACTACATTTCTTATCTGGTCTCCTACTGGTAGCTATTTAGAATGTTTTCAATTTTATGTATTATAATTAATGCTATAATGAACAGTCATTTAGATTAATCTTTGTACATATTTCCTTAGGGTAAATTCCTTAAGTTGAATTTTGGATTTTAAGTATATGTATTTGAAGAGTTTTATAAAATGCTTTTGACTACTATCATTTCTTTACCCTCCTTTTCCACATACAGCTATCATAATTACATCAATGTAACATTTTCAAATGAAAGTATTAAAAATATGGACAGAAGCTGTAAGTAGCGAATATGTTTTGAAATGCTAATCTTTGCTAATAGTATAAGAGAGACATACTCTAAACGTCTTACAAGGGTAACCTAGATTCCTACATCAGCATACTTCAGTCTTTCTCATGGTGGTTTATTTTTAGTTATCTTATAGGCTTTAGCCCAAATACTCTTAATCAAATATTATGACAAATTTCATTTTTTATGAAAATGACAAATTTCATTTTTTATGAAAATGAAAAGGGAAAAAAGTTGTGCTTCAGTCTCACTAAAATTTACAATAATGTTTTTTTCAGGTTGATCCTGTATTATGTTGGAATAGGAGTTACTGCCTTGGTTTTTGGCTACATACAGATTTCCTTTGGTGTTATGACTGCAGCTTGACAGACCAAGAGAATTCAAAAACAGTTTTTTCATTCAGTTTTGTCTCAGGACACCAGCTGGTTTGACAGTTGTGGCATCGGTGAACTTAATACTCGCATGACTGAGTAAGAGGATGGATATGCATTTTATCGACTTTGTTCTCATATATGATGTATAAATGACTTAACTGCATTTATTTTCTTGTTTCAGTGACATCTACAAAATCAATGATGGTATTGGAGACAAGATTGCTCTGTTGTTTCAAAACATGTCTACCTTTTCTGTTGGCCTGGTGATTGGTTTGGTGAAGGGCTGGAAACTCACCCTGGTGACTCTGTCCACATCACCTCTTATAATTGCTTCAGCAGCCATGTTTTCTAGGGTAGGCAAGATGACTAATGTAGTGTTAACTGGAAGCAGGAATGTGAACTAGATATTTTACTGAGTTTGTATAAAAAAGAAGGCATTTCTATGTTTTTTTCCTGTGTCCCAAAATAGGAAGGAATATTAACTACCTTTCTATCTTCAAGTTATTTGGCTACAGTGAGGTTTGGTTTTAATACCTTACTAACATTTTAAAACATTCCACTTCATTTAGAACCTAATGCCGTTTCAAATAATAGCATGGATAAAGCTTTATGCTGTTATACATTGAATGCTGGGAAAACCTTGTGTTGTCTAAATTCCCAGATAAATGTGTTTCAATTCATTTCACTAGAACAGAATGACACAATCCTAAAACAGTAAACACCTGAGCTATTATGTGACTATTTTATGTCAGCCATTTCAAGTTTATATTTTTATAAAGCTCTGAATTAACATTTAAAATGTCTGCTAATGTATATTTTTATGTAATATGTAAATCTGTTTCAATTTTTTAAAACAAACTTTGTATTTACATTTAAATTATATTTTTAGCACTGTTATACTGTATTAATCTTAATCTCTTTACAAGGTATTAATCTATTTACAGCCTGGTTTTGAAACCAATGCTCTTTGTGCAAGGCAAAATATATATATATCTGCCAATATAGTTCTACCAATGTGTATACCCATTTCCTAGATTGGAGGCACAGTGTATTCTTAAGAGATGGAGTTTTGTTTTGTTTTGGGGTTTTTTTGGAGTTAAAAAATTTTGAAAGCCAGTTGTTCTTTATGGAAGTCAAAGCCATAAAATTCTCTGAGTTTATTTGCTAGCAACATACAAATTCAACCAAACAAGAATTTTCAGCAACAAAAATATTCTGTGTTTGAATAATTCCTTCACAATAGACTTGGGTGTATAGACAGCAGATCTTTATTTAGTGTGACTTCTAGTGTTGACCTTGTAACCCTTGTCAAAATCTTCATCCCCAGCTTATTTGAAATGAGGACCCCTCAGTAGGAAGATTACCCACAATATGTTACTGAAATCATAGACTTAACTGCCCAAGAAGTGAAGTGGACAATGAGATTTAAAAGGATAGCAGTGGGGAAACTAAAGTCTGCTATTGTTGTTAACTAATTGCAAGTAGGAAGCAAGTAAAGTCAAAATTATCTAAATGACTAAAGAAGCCAGGCTGGATGGTTTCTAGCATCCTTCAGTTCAATTTAATTGGGCAAACACATATTGAATACTGGCTATGTACAAGGTTTTGTGCTATGTGCAGCTTCCCCTCCAGTGATAGCTGTCTTTATTAAGTGAAATCAGTAAATAATGAGTATTACTCAGTTTATACTACCTTCTGCTTTAACAAACATCTGTGCATGTCTTACATAAAATTAGTTCCAATTATGTGGAATGTATTTTGAAAATGGATAGATTTGTTATATGAGCAAGCTGTAGTTACAGACTCACAACTCTGAAGACAATTTCCTTTCTTCCTTTCATTGAATTCTTATGCTAATTACTAAATTAAATCCTTTACCAATTAAAGGAATAGTAAGTGGGGTGTATAATAAAGAAAAAGGCACATTCTGTATTAAAATTTTTGATAAATCTGGTAAACCTGACTAATATCACCAAGAATGATAGTCTCCTCCCTCTCTCTCTCTCTCTCTCTGTCTCTCTCTAAAATCTCACATTTTACTAGTGGCGATACAGCGTTTACTAGGCAGCCTGCATTATATAGTATTAGTTTCAGGAGTCATATTCCTCTTCGTGCCACAACTCTGTGACTCATACTCTCTGGAAGTCTTGTTTTTTACATAATAACAAATCAAATCAAGTCACATCAGGCACACCGATTTCCAGGGTGCACATAAGAACTGTGGCCCTAATATCCTTCTCCAAATCAAATTTTTCCAAATTGTATTAATATAGATACTCATTTTCTAAGCTTTTAAAAGCACAGAGAAAAAACAGTGAAGCTCTATTAGAAGGAAAAATAGAGATTTAGACTCTAGGTTACGTTAAGCTAAGCTTGTTCACTGCAGTGAGGCTTTAAAAAGTCAATACCTGTGACCATTGGTTTCTTCATTTGCAAACTGATGGGGTTAGAATAAGTGATAAGTACCTTTTCAATAGTAAAATTTTGTTATTCTAGATTCTACCTGAATTGAATTCTCTGCACCTTGTTACTACCCCAGGTTATTCTTTTTTTTTTTTTTTTTCTGATAATCAGTCACACTTTAATTTTTTACTGGGGTATAATTTACAATGTTGTGTTAGTTTCAGGTGTAAAGCAACATGAATCTGTTATACATATACATATATCCACTCTTTTTTAGCTTCTTTTCCCATATAGGCCATTACAGAGTATTGAGTAGTGTTCCCTGTGCTATACAGCAGGTCCTCATTAGTTATCTATTTTATATAAAGTAGTGTGTATGTGTCATTCCCAATCTTCCAATTTATCCCTCCCTTCCCCTTCCCCCTTGGTAACCATAAGTTTATATTTTATCTGTAACTCTACTTCTGTTTTGTAGATAAGTTCATTTGTTGCCACATATATGTGATATCATATGATATTTGTCCATCCCAGGTTATTCTTTGGTTAACTGTGGTCTTTGTTTATTACAGATAGTTATCTCATTGTCCAGTAAGGAATTAAATGCTTATTCCAAAGCTGGGGCTGTAGCAGAAGTCTTGTCACCACTCTGAACAGTCATAGCCTTTGGGGCCCAGGAAAAAGAAATTCAAAGGTCTGTTCCTTTAATCATGATAATATCTGCTTGGTTTTATTTTCCCCCAAGGCTATTATATTGTGTTTTGTCTTTTTAAGATATACTCAGAATCTAAAAGATGCAAAGAATGTTGGCATGAAAAAAGCTATAGCTTTGAAACTCTCTCTTGGTGCTGTGTACTTCTTTATGAATGGAACCTACGGACTTGCTTTTTGGTATGGAACCTCCTTGATTCTTAGTGGAGAACCTGATTATACCATCGGAACTCTCCTTGCTGTAAGTCTTATTTGAGAACAAAGGTAACTGGCCTGGATAATATTTTCTTACCTAGAATTTATTAAAAATTTCTCTCTGAATGACTGAATGTTTGAAGATGAGTGTTTTTAATAAACAAATATTTGTTTCCTTCAAATGATTTGTATACACCTTTAAATTATAGTTATACATTGGCAGGATTTACTCATCCTGCATGCTTAGTGTCTTCTAAAAGCATGATGTTTTTAAAAGAATCATAATTGAATTCTCCACTGGGAGATAGAGTTGTCTTAATCCAGAAGTCAAAAAGACCAGCCTCTAGTGACACTGCTTCCTTTCCATCTTGCTGAGATACGAGAGCGCTCTACATTCACCTTGCTAAATGTTTTCTTCTGGAAATATTCTGTAGATTGGAATCTCCTGCTCTCCCTCTGTCCTTTCAGCATACAATAATGTTAAAAACAGACTATACACAGCTCTGTCCAACATCAATTTAGAGTTTTTTAAACTCTTAATGGTTATACGTTAAATTGTAATTTTTTCAGTTATGCTCCCAAGTTTCAATAATAAACAGATCCGCTCAGGATTAAGAACCATTTGTCTTGCTGAACTGAATTGATCTGGTCTGTATACTTTAGTTCTCATTTGGCCTTCCCATTGTATGTAGATTTCTTTTCTGTCAACTAAAGTCATCTTTTGAACTTGAGACTTTCATTTTTAAGTCTTTAAGCTATTCATTTATTTCTGATAAATGAAACTTGAGCATGAGGAATTTTTAGCACATTTTTCCTCCTCAATTTATGTGTGACTGTAGGTGTATGACTTGCTAAGCTTTAGCTTCCTCATCTATAAGACAGGGAAAATAGCACTTAGCTGTGGGGTTCTTTGCTTATTTGACTTTTGGCAGAGATGTGTCTGTCTGAAAATGAGCAGGTGTCCACTAATATATGAATTCAGAAAAGTTTGGGAAAAAATAGTACAGCATCTCTAAGACAATGAAATCTATAATGTCCTTTTCTTTAAAGTTAAGGAGTTAACCAGCATGCAGGGAAGTACAGCTCACCTCCTTACCCACCCAGGTTCATGTATGTTCAGCACTCCTCAGTAAGCAGATTTTTTTGCTCAGCTTCCCAACAGGTAATAACGACAAGATTAGGGGACAATTAGAAGTCGTTCAACATTAGGAAAAGGCCAACTGCACTTGGATTAACTAATATTTCCTTTTTTGGCAGCATCTTCCATTCTTTCCTACCTAATTTCTCTAATATACCTCTGAGTCTCAACCAAGTATACACTTCATTCTGTTGTCCCTCTTATATAACTGTGAAGGATAAATATTATTTTTTGTTCCTGTAGGTTTTTATTAGTGTAATCCATAGTAGTTATTGCATTGGAGCAGCAACCCCTAGCTTTGAAACCTTCACTATAGCCAGAGGAGCCACCTTTAATATTTTCCACATTATTGATAAGGTAAGACTCCTAACTGCCTTGAAAGATAACTATCATTACTGCAAGAAGGAAACCAAAAAACAGGCACTTTCATTTCACTTAAAAAGATGGGCAAAATCCATGTTGCCCAGTTGGCTATGGAAAGACAGATTATTTTAACTCTTCAACAAGGAGATTGTGTTTTATTGAAACCTTCATATCTAACTCAATGCACTTCTAAAGCAGAAAGGAGAACACTGTAAAAGAAAACCCATCTTTAAACTACTTTTAGGATATAGAGAGTGTCAGCCTAGTTTCTCTAAGATTTATAATGTCCTCTTTGTTTTTCCAAGAAAACTGCTATAGATAAGTTTTCAACAACAGGCTATAAATTGGAGTGCATAGAAGGAAATGTGGAATTTAAAAATGTTTCTTTCAGTTATCCATCCAGACCATCTATCAAAGTAAGTAAAATTTAATTATGGAAATGTACAGTTTTCTAATATTACCTTCCACTGGCTAGGATCTCCTCATATGAGATTGTTTAGGATCACTTTGACCAAGATTTGGCTACTTTGTTTAGAGACTAGAGGGGAGAGAGAGAGAGACAGAGAGAGACAGAGAAAGAGAGGGAGGGAGGAAGAGAGAGAGGAAGGAAAGAAGGAAGGATAGATTCGTAATGGACAAATAACTCTAGAAGAGCTAGTTACATTTTGCAGCCTCCTCTCTATATTGAACTGACTAAAGCATTTTTGACTTCCTGGAATTCCTTCACTCTGGATTTGGGAGCACAGCAAAAATGTCTTGGATTGATGTTGCCACCTACTGGTGGTCCCTGGATGTTTTCCCACTCAGCATAGATAACTCATTTGAACTTTCTAAAGTTTCTAACCTGGGGGAATTGTGCATATATTGTGTCTTTCCATTATCCCTTTCCTAGGACTTTTACTACACCAGCATTTTTGCCTCAGTTTCTTTCTCTCTCACTTTTACACAGGCACACACACACTCAGCATAAAGTGCATCCTTCTCCCTCTATCATTCAGCCTTTGACAAATTCAAATTTGAAATTTCAAATTTCAAAATTAAAAATGTGTCTGTCTCTTCTGTTGTCTTCATCCTTTCATCTTATTAGTGTATTTATCTAAAAAGGTAGTTACTGTTAAAGATTGCAAAGAGTACTTCCTAATAAAACACCTGCTTTATAGAAAAAGGATGACATGATTTTAAGTGAAATTGGTAAAATTACTGATGCCATCAACCTTCAATGTCTTTTAAAGTGTCCAAATATCTCCTGCATAATTTGCATCAAAAAATATATACCTACTCCTACTTCCTTATTTTTCTCTAAGTCTTTGATTGAAATTCTTTTTTTCAAAGCTCTATTTTTTAAAATTTTTGTTACTTAATTACCATTATTGGAATAGTGTTGTCTTCTATCATTTTTCTTAACATAAATAGAGCATTTTAATTCCATTTTGCAACTACATTTGGGTTGGCTTCCTGAAGACTTAAGCACGATTCTGTCGTTACATTGTATGGGTTTTAAACAAGTATTTTTTAAATGAACATTTAAAACATAGGCTTTTTTGTTAAATTGAAAAATAAATAATTACCCCCCCCAAAAGTCCACCCACTTTAAATAAACAAAACACAGATTCTTCCAAAGAAAGAACAGATGCGAATTCTAGAGTAAAAGTGCAGGTGGGAGAGGAGGTACTCTCACTGGGGGTCCCTGATTTGTCACCTCCTTTAGAGAATTTTTCTTTGCTTGGCCCTTTGAAGGTTTTACATTTGGTTTGTTTACAGAGTCTCTTTCTTTACAAATGAGGAGATCAAAGTGAAAGAATCCAAGGGGATATTCCCATGTTTTGGGAAAATGTAAGCAAAGATAGGTGAGAGTTTCTCAACAGGATTACTTTGTCATTTTGGGAAGGTAATTTTTTGTGAGGTTTCTCTCATATTGCAGGTCCCTGGGACACTAAATGCTGGTAACAACCCTCAGTTATTGAGAAAATTGTAAAAGTACTCCCCCTAAGTTGAAATGTCCCTGTGAGATCCACCGCTAGAAAAAGAGGCTTTCTAGTGGTGAAATCCTATTCGTAGGAGTCGCTAAGAAGTCTGCCCATTGTTTTAGTTTTGAGTCTGTTTTGCAACGTTACATATATTCTAAGAAAGAACTTCCTTAAATAGCTCACAGGGATATCTGGCAAGATTTCATTCAATTGTTGCAAGTTAGAAGATATAACTTTCACTAACTTGGTAGTCATGAAATTCACATAAATTATTTTGGTTGAAAATATGAAAAAACGGTTCCTGTGGCTAGTTAATCATCTTTAAGTACTCAATTTAGATCTCCTCTTTATATAGAGAGATGATTAGCATTTTTCTCCAAATTTTTGTAGGTTATTATACACATACATTGAAACAAACGTAATAAGATCTAAATTTGTTTTTAAGTGCCAGAGAATTTTTTCCTGTTTATAATTATACATTACATTTCTGAAGATCGGTAAATCATATTCTTATCCTAGTTTTATGGAATTTTTTCCCCATACTTTCCAATAGATTCTGAAAGGTCTGAATCTCAGAATTAAGTCTGGAGAGACAGTAGCCTTGGTTGGCCTCAACGGCAGTGGGAAGAGTACAGCAGTCCAACTTTTGCAGAGGTTATATGATCCTGATGACGACTTTGTAAGTGCACCTAGCAAGATCACACGCAGTCCACACGACGAGATTTGGAAATTCCACCTATTACAGAGAGTTTACAGCTGTGTCAACTTTTAATTTTTAACAGTGGAACTGGGAGAGAAACCATATTGTTTTCTTTCCTGCATATTCATTCATTCAACAAATATTTATTGAGCACCTACAAAGTGCCAGACGTTCTTCTAGGTGGAATACATTGGTGGGAATACATTGGTGAACAAAGCATAAAAACCTCTCTTCCCTCATCAAGTTTACATTCTAACAAGTAGAGACAGACAATAAATAAAATAAGTAAATTATATAATATGTTAGAAGATAATAAATGCTATAGAGAAAAATAAAGTAGTAATTTGTAGTACGCAGAACTTATCAATAATTTCAGTTTTTCAAAACATCCCAAAAGAATAATATCTGTAGAAAATATACTGTCTCATTTCTTTCTGTCATCCATATGTTGCACTTAACTTTCTCACCCTTGTAAACAGCATAGAGAACAAGACTATGATAGTCACAGAAGCATAATTCTTAATGCTTCTATTCAGTTTTTCAACTGTTATTTTTAAAAGAAAATCTACTCTTCTAAAACTTAAATTTGATTTCTTAAGTCTTCATTTGGAGTTTACTAGACTCATGTATCCATGCTAATATTGAATAAATAAATTACTGGATTAGCATTCCTTACATAAAGCAGTTGCATAGAATTTCCATGCCCAGACAGAATACCAGTTGGTGTGAAATACCAGAGTTATAATTATCAAACCTTGGCTTCTGTCATTGGAATATGTTGGGATAATAGGTAATGGTACTATCTATGGAGAAGACAATGTTCATTTAATATTATTTATAGCAGTGAATAGAATGCACTTTTACCTTTTGCAGAGGAGTGGGCTGTTGAAGGGAAGGAAGGATGTTTCCTAGAAAAAAAGTGCAAAGGTCACATCAGTCTTAAAATAACAAAACTGCAGTTTTTTACATGTGTTTATATGATAATATTTGTGGCTCCTAGAGTATATATATCCTCATAATACCTAATTTGTGGATCGTAGAGTAAAGATATTCAGGTAGTTTGGCCAAATTTTAAGTCATTTTTTTTAGGTTTTATTAATTCCCAACTACCAGAAAAAGTCTATTGGCATTATACATGCTATAAATATTTTATCAAAATATAGTCATTGTTTCCTGAAATAACCTGCTTCTCAGCCTATGTTCTGCAGTAGTAAAAAGGACTCTAACCCAGTGCAGTGAAAGGCATCACAATGTGATCCATTCCTTTGGATTCACAGATCACGGTGGATGGTAACGACATCAGAACTTTAAATGTGCAGCATTATCGAGAACATTGTGGAGTGGTCAGCCAAGAGCCTGTTTTGTTTGGGACCACCATTAACAACAATATTAGATATGGACGAGATGGCGTGACTGATGAAGACATTGAGAAAGCAGCAAAGGAAGCAAATGCTTATGATTTTATAATGGAGTTCCCCATGGTAAGTACACTATGTAGCCTATATCCTTAGCTTAAGTGTAAAGCACTGAAATATTCCAAAATAAGTTCAATAACAATAACATCTACAGAGTAGGGGGAGTGTGATTCATTTTTGCATTGTCCTAGGTGACACATCTGAAAAGGAGAGAGCGTGGTAACAACCAAAAGAAGAAATACATCCTTGAAAGGTCCAATTTTTAATCTGTTTAGTTCTTACTGGTTCTCACTGCAAATGGAAAAGAAAAAAATAAGGGATATGTTAAAATAAAACAAAGAAATATGAAACAAAATCATCAGTGCAAGCTGAGGGAATCATGTATCTGCAAAAATGTTGGTTTGCAACGCCATCTTGTGGCTAAGTGTGGGAATGTCACACACAGTGCTTAGATCGGTTCTGTGATAAGGCAAAGGAAAAATACCATTGACTTTAGAAGTACATGGAGCTAATATTGGACAAGACGTGAAATGATAGTTGGAAAGAGATACAGTAAACTATAATTTTGGGTATTAGGACATATAGGATCCTAATGGCTATTTAAAATTGATAGAGAGCTCTAAAAATATTTCTGTTTCTCAAAGTATTTGTTCATCAGCATCCTCTGAAATTGTTGTGGGGAGAACCTCGTGAAATATGAAAGGATGAGATTTGAAATTAAAAACACAAATAAAGGGCTTCCCTGGTGGTGCAGTGGTTGAGAGTCCACCTGCCGATGCAGGGGACACGGGTTCGTGCCCCGGTCCGGGAAGATCCCACATGCCACCGAGTGGCTGGGCCCGAGCCATGGTCGCTGGGCCTGCGTGTCCGGAGCCTGTGCTCCACAACGGGAGAGGCCACAACAGTGAGAGGCCCGTGTACCGCAAAAAAAAAAAAAAAACCACAAAATTCCAACATCCCAGAAGGCAACCATAGCAAAAAAAGTTTGTTTTAATGGATATATTTTACAAACTACACTCCATAGGTCATAATAATTTCGTTCTCTTTTGTTTATTTCATAAAAACTTATGTTTGCCGTTCATTACCACCTATCCCCATTATTTAGGGTCATAATTAGGACAGAAAACATTAAAGGCTTGAGGTCATTCTTTGCCGTGTGGTTTGGGAAAACAAAGACTTCCTTTCTTTGACCTTTTGACACTTTCAGTGACTTCCTTTCCTCAAAACACCAACGATCTTCAGTTTCCCACCTGGAATTAGAAAGTTTTCTGGTGCCTCTTAAGTCATTCCCTATAAGTTATGACTTGCTTTTACTAAAAGTCCAATATTTACACAAAGATGTCACTTGCTATAAATCTAATAGCAAATCCTAAAGATATAATCCAAAGAACAAATTAAAGATGCTGGGTTATTATGATAGAAACTAAATTCCACAGCCATGGTTAACCAGGGAAATAAGAATAAGCATAATAATAAATAAAAGTTACAGAAGTGGTTAATTCGTATAGGTGAAAATTTAGGGAAAGCTATACTCAGAAATAAATACCATTACTCCTTCTATGATATACACATATTTTTGAATTAATATATTAGGATTAACTGATACTTGCTAGCCTTTTCCCATAAACAGCCATAAAACTGGCCAAAATATATGAGACATAGGACAGTTGTTTCCAAGCACTGGATAAGAGGTATCACAAAACTGTGATTCCTGAGAGAAAGGAAACTCATTAAGAAAGTCCATGAATTTTCAGCATGCTTCCCGGGAACAAATTTCTGACCATATCTCTGTAAAATGGAAACCAGAGAGAACATGGCAGTCCCACAGAGCTAAAAGGCAGAGATAGAATTTCAGGGCAGCTTAAGCAACTGGAGAGGCAAAACGAGAGAGCTGTGGACATGAGGTAGGGGGCAGAAGTCCATGTAGACATCCCTTGGGAATCCTTCTCTGAGGATAAGATTACCCGTGGCTTACCACAGAGCAGCTGCTACAAAGCCAAGAGTACAGCCGAGATAGTAGAAGTCAAGCAGTATAGTGGAGATGTTGAAAACACAACCCAGCCATAGTGGAGAGGTCACATTAACACCATTTTTAATACCTCAGGCATATAGCTGAGACACCAAAAAAAGTCACACCTTAGGGGTAAAGACCACACCTTAGAGTAAGGCTGACTCTAGACCTGCTCTAACAAATCCTAAAATCAAGCCATGACAAGATCCCTAAAGGAGATAGAACTTGGATGTTGGGTCCTGCCAAGTTTTGAGACTTTCTATAGATTAACCCCAACAAAGCATAAAACCAAGATTACATAGTTCAAGATGATCAAGCAATATTTGAATTGCCTATGAGGATAAAAATCAACATTTTCTTAAGAAAACAGAATTCAGAGTCTCTTCAACATTCATGCACAGAATTCAGTACATATTCTACAATACCTAGATGTGCAAAGAAACAGGAAACTATGATCCATAGGCAAAAAAAACAACAAATGTTTATGCACTTAAGAAAAACTTCAAAATGCAAGAAGAAAAACTGGTACATCTGAAAGGAGAAAGAGACAAATCCACATTTTTAGCTGAAGGCTTTAGTACTTGATAGAACAAGCAGGCAAAAAATCACTAAGGATATAGATAACCTGAACAATACTATCAACCAACTAGATCTAACTGATATTTATAGAACACTCCACCCAATAACAGCAGAAAACATTTCTCTCAAGTGCACATGGACTGTTCACTGAGCTAAACAATATTCTTTTTTTTTTTAACATCTTTATTGGAGTATAATTGCTTTACAATGGTGTGTTAGTTTCTGCTTCATAACAAACTGAATCAAGTGTATATATACATATATCCCCATATCTCCTCCCTCTTGAGTCTCCTTCCCACCCGTCTAGGTGGACACAAAGCACGGATCTGATCTCCCTGTGCTATGTGGCTGCTTCCCACTAGCTATCGATTTTACCATTGGAAGAAAAAACTTATAATTTCAAAGGAAACATGTAAAGTATGTTCTTGGGCCATAACAGAATTAAAATGTAGAAATCGATAACAGAAATATATCTGGAAAATCCACAAATATTTGAAAATTAAAGAACCTACTTCTACATAACCTATGGCTCAAAGAGGAAGTTTCAAGGAAAATTAAAAACTATTTTGAAGTAAATGAAAATGCAAGATATCAGTATTTGTGGAATACAGTTGATCCTTGAACAACATGAGTTTGAACTGTATGTGTTCACTTATACATGGATTCCTTTTTCAATAAATACATACTGTAGTACTACACGACCCACAGCTGGTTGAATTCAAGGATGTGGACACAGAAGACCGACTGTAAAGTTATACTTGGTTTTTAACTGCATGGGTGTTGGTGCCTCTAACACCTACATTGTTCAAGCATCAACATACAGTTAAAGCACTGCTTTAAGAGAAACTTACAGCATTATGTGCTTACTTTAGAAAAGAAAAAGATCTAAAATCTGTAAACTAAGTTTCCACCTTGAGAAACTAGAGTAAGAAGAGCAAACCCAAAGCAAGTACAAGGGAAATAATAAAGACTAGAGCAGAAATCAGTGAAATCAAAACCAGAAAAACATTAGAAACAGTCATTGAAACCAAAAGCTGTTTCCTTAAAAGATCAATAAAATCAGTAAAACTGTAGGAAGCCTGATGAAGAAACAAAAAAGAGAAGAGAAATTACCAATATCGGGGATCAAAGAAGGTACATCACTATTAATCCCAAAGACATTAAAAGGTTAATACAGGAACACTATGAACAAAAATATGCCTATAAATTTGCTAACTTAGATGAAGTTCTTTTCCTTGAAAGACACAAACTACCAAGACTCACTCAAAGAGAAGTAGATAGATAACTTCAGTAAGACCTATAACTGAAAACAATAAACTAGATCTCTAAATAGTAGCAACAACTACCAATAAAATTAAAAGTGGCATTCACAATAGCAACAAAAAATATAAAGTAGAATAATGAAAGATCTGTAAATCTTCTATGTAAAAAAGGTAGAACATTGCTAAGAGAAATTAAATACCTAAATAGAGAGGAGCTTCAAGATGCCAGAAGAGTAAAACATGGAGAGCACCTTCCTCTCCACAAATACATCACAAATACATCTATATGTGGAACAGCTCCTACAGAACACCTACTGAATGTTGGCAGAAGACCTCAGACTTCCCAAAAGGCAAGAAACTCCCCAAATACCTAAGTAGGGCAAAAGAAAAAACAGACAATAGGGACAGGACCTGCACGAGTGGGAGGGAGCTGAGAAGGAGGAAAGGTTTCCACACACTAGGAAGCCCCTTCATGGGCGGAGACTCCGGGTGGCGGAGGGGGGGAAGCTTCGGAGCCTCAGAAGAGAGCACAGCAACAGGGGTGCGGAGAGCAAAGCGGAAAGATTCCCGCACAGAGGACCAGTGCTGACCAGCACTCACCAGCCTGAGAGGCTTGTCTGCTCACCCGCAGGGGCGGGCGGGGGCTGGGAGCTGGGGCTCAGGCTTCGGTCAGATCCCAGGGAGAGGACTGGTGGCGTGAACACAGCCTGAAGGGGCTAGTGCAACACGGCTAGCCGGAGGGAGTCTGGGAGAAAGTCTGAAGCTGCCGAAGAGGCAAGAGATTTGTTCTTGCCTCTTCGTTTACTAGTGCGCGAGGGGAGGGGATTCAGAGCGCCGCTTAAAGGAGCTCCAGAGACGGGCGCGAGCCGCAGCTATCAGCGTAGACCCCAGAGATGTGCATCAGACGCTAAGGCTGCTGCTGCCGCCACCAAGAAGCCTATGTGCGAGCACAGGTCACTATCCACACCTCCCCTCCCGGGAGCCTGTGCAGCCCGCCACCGCCATGGTCCCGGGATCCAGGGACAACTTCCCCGAGAGAACACGTGGCGCGCCTCAGGCTGGTGCAACGTCACGCCGGCCTCTTCGGCCGCAGGCTCGCCCCGCCTCCATGCCCTTCCCTCCCCCCCCCCCCCCCCCCCCCGGCCTGAATGAGCCAGAGTTGCGGAATCAGCTGCTTCTTTAATCCAGTCCTGTCTGAGCCGGAACAGACACCCTCGGGCGACCTATACTCAGAGGTGTGGCCAAATCCAAAGCTGAGCCCCAGGAGCTGTGTGAACAAAGAAGAGAAAGGGAAATCTCTCCCAGCAGCCTCAGGAGCAGCGGATTAAATCTCCACAATCAACTTGATGTACCCTGCATCTGTGGAATACCTGAAGAGACAACGAATCATCACAAATTGAGGAGGTGGACTTTGGGAGCAAAGATATTCTTTTTTTCCCCCTTTTTCTCCTTTTGTGAGTGTGTATGTGTATGCTTCTGTGTGTGATTTTGTCTGTACAGCTTTGCCTTTACCATTGGTCCTAGGGTTCTGTCTGTCCGTTCTTTGGGGTTTTTTTTACTTTTTAAAATGTTTTTCTTAATAATTATTTTTTCTGTTTTACTTTAATAACTTTATTTTATTGTACTTTATTTTATTTTATCTTCTTTCCTTCTTTCTATTTTTTCTCCCTTTTATTCTGAGCTGTGTGGATGAAAGGCTCTTGGTGCTCCAGCCAGGCATCAGGGCTCTGCCTCTGAGGTGGGAGAGCCAAGTTCAGGACACTGGTCCACAAGAGACCTCCCAGCTCCAATTAATATCAAGTGGCAAAAATCTCCCAGAGATCTCCATCTCAACGCCAAGACTCAGCTTCACTCAACGACCAGCAAGCTACAGTGCAGGACACCCTATGTGAAACAACTAGCGAGACAGGAACACACCCCATCCATTAGTAGAGAGGCTGCCTAAAATTATAAGGCCACAGACACCCCAAAACACACCACTGGACGTGGACCTGTCTACCAGAAAGACAAGATCCAGCCTCATCCACCAGAACACAGGCACTAGTCCCCTTCACCAGGAAGCCTACACAGCCCACTGAACCAACCTTAGCCACTGGGGACAGACACCAAAAACAACAGGAACTATGAACCTGCAGCCTGTGAAAGGAGACCCCAAACACAGTAAGTTAAGCAAAATGAGAAGACAGAAAAACCCACCACAGTTGAAGGAGCAAGGCAAAGACCCACCAGACCTAACAAATGAAGAGGAAATAGGCAGTCTACCTGAAAAAGAATTCAGAATAATGATAGTAAAGATGATCCAAAATCTTGGAAATCGAATAGAGAAAATACAAGAAACGTTTAACAAGGACCTAGAAGAACCAAAGAGCAAACAAACAATGATGAACAAGACAATAAATGAAATTAAAATTTCTCTAGAAGGGATTAATAGCAGAATAACTGAGGCAGAAGAACGGATAAGTGACCTGGAAGATAAAATAGTGGAAATAACTACTGCAGAGCAGAATAAAGAGAAAAGAATGAAAAGAACTGAGGACAGTCTCAGAGACCTCTGGGACAACATTAAATGCACCAACATTCGAATTATAGGGGTCCCAGAAGAAGAAGAGAAAAAGAAAGGGACTGAGAAAATATTTGAAGAGATTATAGTTGAAAACTTCCCTATTATGGGAAAGGAAATAGTCAAGTCCAGGAAGCACAGAGAGTCCCATACAGGATAAATCAAAGGGGAAACATGCCAAGATACATATTAATCAAACTATCAAAAATTAAATACAAAGAATAAATATTAAAAGCTGCAAGGGAAGAGCAACAAATAACATACTAGAGAATCCCCATGAGGTTAATGGCTGATCTTTCAGCAGAAACTCTGAAAGCCAGAAGGGACTGGCAGGACATATTTAAAGTGATGAAAGGGAAAAACCTACAACCAAGATTACTCTAGCCAGCAAGGATCTCATTCAGATTCAACGGAGAAATTAAAACCTTTACAGACAAGCAAAAGCTAAGAGAAATCAGCACCACCAAACCAGCTTTACAACAAATGCTAAAGGAACTTCTCTAGGCAGGAAACACAAGAGAAGGAAAAGACCTACAATAACAAACCCAAAACAATTAAGAAAATGGTCATAGGAACATACATATTGATAATTACATTAAATGTAAATGGATTAAATGCTCCAACCAAAAGACATAGACTGGCTGAATGGATACAAAAACAAGACCCGTATATATGCTGTCTACAAGAGACCCACTTCAGACCTAGGGACACATACAGACTGAAAGTGAGGGGATGGAAAAAGATACTCCATGCAAATGGAAATCAAAAGAAAGCTGGAGTAGCAATTCCCATATCAGAAAAAATACACTTTAAAATAAAGACTATTACAAGAGACAAAGAAGGACACTACATAATGATCAAGAGATTAATCCAAGAAGAAGATATAATTGTAAATATTTATGCACCCAACATAGGAGCCCCTCAATACATAAGGCAAATATTAACAGCTATAAAAGGGGAAATGGACAGTAACACAATCATAGTAAGGGACTTGCACAACCCCACTTTCACCAATGGAGAGATCATCCAAAATGAAAATAAATAAGGAAACACAAGCTTTAAATGATACATTAAACAAGATGGACTTAATTGGTATTTGTAGGACATTCCATCCAAAAACAACAGGATACACTTTCTTCTCAAGTGCTCATGGAACATTCTCCAGGATAGATCATACCTTGGGCCACAAATCAAGCCTTGGTAAAATTAAGAAAATTGAAAGCATATCAAGTATCTTTTCCGACCACAATGCTATGAGACTAGATATCAAGTACAGGAAAAAATTTGTAAAAAATAACAAACACACGGAGGCTAAACAATACACTACTTAATAACCAAGAGATCACTGAAGAAATCAAAGAGGAAATCAAAAAATACCTAGAAACAAATGACAATGAAAACACGGTGACCCAAAACCTATGGAATGCAGCAGAGCAGTTTTAAGAGGGAAGTTTATAGCAATACAATCCTACCTCAAGAAACAAGAAACATCTCAAATAAACAAACTAACCTTACACCTAAAGCAATTAGAGAAGAAAGAACAAAAAAACCCCAAAGTTAGGAGAAGGAAAGAAATCATAAAGATCAGGTCAGAAATAAATGAAAAAGAAATGAAGGAAACAATAACAAAGATCAACAAAACTAAAATCTGTTTCTTTGAGAAGATAAAGAAAATTGATAAACCATTAGCCAGACGCATCAAGAAAAAAAGGGAGAAGGAAGAAAAGGGAGAAAAATCTACAAACAATAAATGCTGGAGACGGTGTGGAGAAAAGGGAACCCTCTTTCACTGTTGGTGGGAATGTAAATTGGTACAGCCACTATGGAAAACAGTATGGAGGTTCCTTAAAAAACTACAAATAGAACTACCATACGATCAAGCAATCCCACTACTGGGCATATACCCTGAGAAAACTGTAATTCAAAAAGGGACATGTACCAAAATGTTCATTGCAGCTCTATTTACAATAACTAGGACATGGAAGCAACCTAAGTGTCCATCCACAGATGAATGGAGAAAGAAGATGTGGCACATATATACAATGGAATATTACTCAGCCATGAAAAGAAACGAAATTGAGTTATTTGTAGTGAGGTGGATGGACCTAGAGTCTGTCATACAGAGTGAAGTAAGTCAGAAAGAGAAAAACAAATACTGTATGCTAACACATATATATGGAATCTAAAAAAAGAAAGAAAGGAAAAAAAAAGGTCATAAAGAAACTAGGGGTAAGACGGGAATAAAGACACAGACCTACTAGAGAATGGACTTGAGGATATGAGGAGGGGGAAGGGTAAGCTGTGATAACGTGAGAGAGTGGCATGGACATATATACACTACCAAACGTAAAATATATAGCTAGTGGGAAGCAGCTGCGTAGCACAGGGAGATCAGCTGGGTGCTCTGTGACCACCTAGAGGGGTGGGATAGGGAGGGTGGGAGGGAGGGAGACGCAAGAGGGAAGAGATATGGGAACGTATGTATATGTATAACTGAATCACTTTGTTATAAAGCAGAAACTAACACACCATTGTAAAGCAATTATACTCCAATAAAGATGTTAAAAAAATAAAGAATACCTAAATAAATAGGATGTACCTTATTCGTTGATTTAGAGATTGAATATTTTTAAAGGTATGGATTCTCCCCAAATCGATCTATAAATTTAATGCTATTTCAATCAAAATCCCAGCAGTCTTTTTGCATGTGCAGAAATCAACATGCTGATTACAAAATTTATTTGGAAATTTAAAGGACCAAAAATAGACAAAACAATTTTGATAAAAGAACAACAAAGCTGGAAGACCTACAATAGCTAATTTTAAGACAGCAATTAAGACACTGGTAATGACATAACAATGGACTTGTAGGTCAGTGGAACACAATAGAGAGTCTAGAAATAGACCCACACATACCTAGTCAATTGATTTTTGACAAGGTCAGTGTAATTCAATTGGAGAAATGAAAGTCTTTTCAACAAATGGTGTTGGAAAAATTGGATATCCATATGGGAAAAAAAAAAAAAAAAGAAATGTGGCCCTTACCTCATACTATATACACGTATAATTTGCCATGAATCTTAGACCAAATGTAAAAACTTAAGCCATAAAACTTCAGAAATAAAAACTGAGGAGAAAATCTTTGTGACCTTAAGGTAGGCAAAAATTTCTGGGAAAGCACTTACTAGTTAAAAAAATGATAAACTGGGCTTTATTGAAATTAAAACCTTTTAAAAGACACCATTTAGAAAATAAAAAGGCAAGACACAGAGTGAAAGAAAATATTCAATACACAGACCTGACAAAGGATGTGCACCCAGAATATATAAAGAACTTTGCAAAATGGTAATTAGACCAAAAAATAAAATAAAATAAAAACTGGACAAAAACTTGAACAGACATTTCAGCAAAAAATAATCAAATGAGAAAATATACATGAAAAATATTCAACATTATTAGTCATCAGGGAAATCCTAAGTAAAACCACAATGAGATACCATTTCACATTCAATGGAATGGCCAGAATTAAAAGGAATAACAATGGTAACTTCTGGTTAGGATATAAAGCAGTTGGATCTCTCTTTCATTCTGAATAAAGTGAAATTGGTACAATCATTTTAGAAAGAAATTTGACAGTTTACTATAATGTTAAACATAATACTTATGACTCAGCATTCTATTCCTACATATTTTTCCAAAAGAAATGAAAATATGACTACAAGAATATCATGTACATGAATGTTCATAACAGCTTTGTTCATAATATTCAAAAAGTGGAAATAACCCAAATGTTCATCAGCAGCTGAATGTATAATCAAATTGTGATTTATATAGGATTGCCAGATGAAATACAGAATTTTCAGTAAAATTTGAATCTCAGATAAATAATAATTTTTAGTATGAGTATATCCCAAGTATTGTATGAAATATACTAAAAAAGTATTCCATTGTTTACATGAAAATCAAAATTAACTGAGCTCCCTGGTTCTTGGTGTGTTTTTGTTTTTGCTAAATCTGGCAACCCAAGATAGATGCACATTGTGAATAAATAGGAGTGAATTACTGATACACACAACATGGATGAATCTCAAAAATTTTATGCTAGATAAAAGAAACAGACCAAAAAAGTACACAATGCAATTATATCAAGGCTGCAGTATACAAGATTAATATACAAAAGTCACTTTTCTATATACCAACAATGAACAAGTAGAATTGGACATTAAAAACACAATACCATTTATATTAGGACTCCAAGAAATGAAATACTTAGGTATAAATCTAACAAGATACATACAAGATTTATATAAAGAAAACTACAAAACTCTGACAAATAAAATCAAAGAATTAAATAAATGGAGAGATAGTCCATATTCATGGAAAGGAAGAGGTCAATATTGTCAAAACGTCAGTTCTTCCAACTTGATCTATAGATTCTATGCAATCTGAATCGAAATCCCAGAAGTTATTTTGTGGATATCAACAAACTGATTCTCAAGTTTATGTGGAAAGGCAAAAGACCAAGAATAGCCAACACGATGTTGAAGAAGAACAAAGTTAAAAGACTACACTATCCAACTTTCCAAGACTTATTATAAAGCTACAGTAATCAAGGCAGTACAGTATTGGTGAAAGAAAAACAAATAGATCAATTCAACAGAGTCCAGATAGTGTTTCTTTTAAAGATACCAGTGCATTCAAAAAATGTCTTTAAAACTTTGAAAATCGGTTCAGATTATTATTAATCTTCCTTAAAATCCTTGATTATCCTATGTTCTCATGTCTTTTAGTCCTAGCCAAATTTTTCTTAGGGCTTCTCTTCACTACACTCTTTTAAAATAGTTGTTTGTTTTTACAAAGAACAAATCATAAGTCAATACCAGCCAGGCTGAAGTAGAGATTAAGCTGGCATTAAAACACAACTGTGATTGCCATTTCCTGTTCTAATCATCTAACCATGCTGCCTTCTGTTTCTGTTTTCTTTCCTATTTTTCATTAGAAATTTAATACCTTGGTAGGGGAAAAAGGAGCTCAAATGAGTGGAGGACAGAAACAGAATCGCGATTGCTCGAGCTTTAGTTCGAAACCCGAAGACCCCGATCTTAGATGAGGCTACTTCTGCCCTAGATACAGAAAGCGAATCAGTGGTTCAAGCCACACTGGAGAAGGTAAGTGAGAAGATTCATTTATTATTTTCGTATTCCTCGTTCAACATTATTTTTAAATACAAGAAAGTATAGCTCAATAGCAGATTATTTATTAATTTCAGAGCCTTCCTTAAGGTATGGATGCAGTGATTTGGAAGAAAGAACAAGATGCTATACTTAGTGTTAAAAATATATATGAGGCTCACATCCAAGCAAGCATCCCATATATACCTCCATTCCAACAGGTCTGCACTTTCCACCTCCCCAGAGTAATTCCACACCCCTACCACCATCACAATTATAATCGCATCCACCCTTTGTCTCTTCCATATACACCCGTGGGATTTTCTTCTCTGGCCATTTTTTCCTCTTTGGGCAACCCTAGAGTATTCATATTAACTTAATTTCACTTTAAGTGGAGAAGCATACAGTGTGGTTTCCCTTGACCTTGAACCATCCTCCTTCAACAGCCCTGGGGCCCTCACACCGACTTCCTGCTCATTGCAAGCTGTTGCACATGCTTCATGGCCACAATGCAGAATTGGCCCTTTACCATATTGCACTGCATCAGGGAGGGTAGTTAGTGGTGGTGATATGAAAAGCCACAGAATACTTTTTTCAGTGCCCGAACACTCTTTTAAATCATAACCTTCAAACTCTTCAGAAGGCTTAATGGAACTTTTTACTTTGTGCTTGTCTGAAAATGGGTTGTGTTTTTCTCTCGAAGAAAATTACAGGCTTTTCTTTTTAAACACTGATTTTGTGTGACCAGAAATGGATACTGGCAGCCAGACTGCCCACTGCTTATTGAAAAATCTATTAGTTACTATTATCAACTTACAGATCAGATTTTATAAGTTTTTACCGTTGTTTCCATCTCAAATGATGAGAGTGCCACATGTTACTCATGATATTTCTTATTTTCATAAAATAAGCAAGTGATATGAAAATCCATGTTCATTGTGGACACTTTGCCAGTTTGGTTCATTTTGGTGGAGAAGAAACGATGATTCCCTCAAAAGCATGTCTCATACTTTATTCATTTTTTTATACTTAGTAACTAGGACAGGGCTCTATTTATAGAATACACTCAAATTGTGTTTATTAACTGTGATGTTTAGTTACTTAGGGCTTGAATGTACCGAAAAATGATTACACTTAACCATCTCAAATTACAGTTTTTCTAGTTTTATTGAGAGATAATTGATATACAAGATTTTTTTAAAATACTGTAATAGGCTGTGAAGTTGTTTAGAGGTTAAATGTTGTACCCATTGTCTTTTCATCCAATATGTTAATCACTTCAGGCAATCAAAACTTGTTCAGACTTTTAAAATAAACAGTTGCTTAATGACATGATAAACTAATAAATATTTTTTTCCTACTGGTTGAAATGAAATCTATATCATAAGTGAAAACAAAAGAATACAAAATGTTTGTAAACTATTATTCCAAGTATATATTTTTAAAATTCAATTATGTTATTGTTTTCCAGTTTTTAAAGGGTGTAATTAAATCAACATTGTGGAGATGTATGGGTGTGAAACTGCTTTAAATAGACTTTGCTGATCTTTTATGGAGTGAGGGTAAATGGTAGCAAATGAGGTGACAAGTAGTGCAGTAAACTCATGAAATACATATGCTTCAGTATATAATTGACTTGTGGTGAAGAGGAGAGTTAAAATACAGGCAAGGAAATGAACACTCTAGTGCCATGACAGTCCTGTACACCCACTACACAGATGGTGGTTGCAGAACCAAGTCTTTAAAGAGGTCCCCACCTAAGGAGGGTAGGGCATTCAACAGGTCTTGTTTCTGCTCATCTGTCTAAGAACTCTCAGACGCTGTGGCATGACATGGCCTAACCCACAGCAGTTGACAGATTGTTTTATAGCTCAAAATACCATGTAAACCACTAACCAACAAAGAGGGAACAATAAAATGTATCATTTCTTACTGGTGAATGCTGCATCCACCTCCCTCCACAGCCAGCCTTCAGATATCCTCCCAGCCCCTCCTCTCCATTACCTCATTGTCTTCCTTTCATATGAAACTCTAGAACCAGTAGAACTAATCTATAGTGATAAAAAAAAATCAGATCAATAGTTTACTGGGGCAGGGGGTGAGTTTTGATTGAAAAGGGGCATGAGGGAAATATCACTCTTGTTCTCACTTGGATTATTGCAATAGCTGTCTCTCATGCCCACTTCAATCTGTTCTCAACACCGCAGCCAGACGGCGTTATTAAAATGTGAATTTGATCATGTCGTTCTTCTGCTTCAAACCCTTCAATGCCTCCTTATCTCACTTCTTACTCTAAGTTAAAACCAAATTCCTTACAGTAGGTACAAGGTTCTGTGGAGTTGGGCACCAAGCTCCTCCTGGAACCTGACACCCTACCACTCTACCCCACATTGGCTGCCCCTTAAACATACCTTAACACTTTTCATCAGCTAACATACTATATATGTATTTGTTTATTTTGTTATCTCCCTTCCTCCACTGGAATATCTACTCTTTGTTGTCAAAGGCAATAATTGGTTAACTGCAGCATACCCAGCGTTAGAACAATGCCTGGCCACTATTAGACAGCCAATAAATATTTGTTGAATAGTATCTGGATGAGTGTGATACAGAATAGTTCCAAGGCCTGAAGTGCTCTTTTCTGGACTTCTTAGTTTAGGCTTGCTGCAATCTAGTTTTGCTTCACTAATCTTGTTCAAGAGGAGGACTTAGGATTAGTGGATAAAGATCTATACTGCAAGCTATGGAGTTCCACTCTGCTACTTGTTTAGACCCAGCATGCCAATGCAGCAGGCTTCCAGGTTATCCTACCATGAGGAGTCGTGGCAGTGAACACCTGCAGGCCCCTGGGGAAGCAGAGGAAGCCCACACTGATTTTAGGATAAAGCCTGTAAAAGCTCTTTGAAATGTTAAAAGTAGTATGCAAATCTAAGGAATAATTATTATTAAGGGAGATTCAGCTACACCACATTAATGGAGTACCTTTAAAAAGACCCTTTGCTAATTATGAAAGATGGGTTTCCATCACAGCTTTATTCTTTGAAGAGACTGAGCTGCTTTGTTGCAGCCCTCATAGGCTTTTCTTTATCATCACTTCTCTTTCTCATGTGATGCATTGTTTGTCTTCCTCTGAGGTGACTTACATTATGTTTATACCACTTGGAGAATTAATAAGTAAATTGGTATATTACATTAAGCTGTGGGTTACCTTATTATATTAAGCCCAAGAAGTGGTTATCCAAAGCTGAAGTTAGGTTAATTATTACACATACACACACACACACTCACACATGTTTTGGTGTGTCTGTCAGATATCTTACTTTCTCTTTATATATGGAATTGGGAATTTTTTAGATTTTTTCTTTTTCTTTTCCTTTTTTTTAACCATTTGTAGCAATACTATAATAGTTGGGAACAGAAAGGGGATTGCTGCAAGGGGATTTCCTTGGCTGGAATTTAGCCAGGAGAACAAAGGCAACACAGAGAATACCTCATCCCAAAGCATCATGGGACATTTTACAAGCTTGCTTAATCAAGCTCACATTTATAAGGCTTGGTGTTAAATTATAGGCCACTGACTTCTTTTAGGATGGCACTTCTCCCCCTTTGATAGATCAGGGTTCCATTGAGAATCTGACTAAGAAAGGGAAAAATAAACCACTGTAACTCTTCTGAAAAATCTAAAAGTGCACTTGTACAGAAAGATTTATATATAATATTGAGGGGTTCACAGACCCCCTGAAGCCATTCATAAGTCATTATTTTAGGTGTAATAAAGGAACAAATGAACAATAATAACTAATGCTTACAAGAACCCAATGCGATTCATACATTTATTCTCCTATTTTACAGATGTGCAAACTGAAGCACATAGATTGAGTAGTAGCTAGGAAGCAATGAAGTCAGAACCTGGACCCAGACAGTCAGCCCTCTAGCTCATTCATATAACCACCATGGTATATTGCCTCAAGATTATACACCTGCTAGGGTTTGAAGCTAAATTTGAAACCAGATCGCTCTTAAACTAGCCTCTTATAGACTTACTTATATGACCCTGCAACTCCACTTCTGGACATGTAACCAAAAAAATTGAAAGGAGAGACTCAAACAGATACGTGTGTATACCAATGTTCACAGTAGCATCATTCACAATAGCTGAAAGGTAGAAACAACACAAATGTCCATTGACAGATGAATGGATGAACACAATGTGGTATGTACATACAATGGAATAGTACTCAGTCTTAAAACGGAAGGAAGTTCTGACGCATGCTACAAGATGGATGACCCTAGAAGGCATATGCTAACTGAAATAAGACAGACACAAAAAGACAAATATTGTGTGATTACACTTATATGAGATACCTAGAATAGTAAAATTCATAGACAGAAAGTAGAATAGAGGTTACCAGGGGCTAAGGGAAGGGAGAATCAGGAGTTATGGTTTAAAGGGTACAGAGTTTCAGTATAGGATGAAGAAAAAGTTCTGGAGATGGAGAGTGGTGATGGTTACACAACAATGTGAATATACATGAAACCACTAAAGTACACTTAAAAATGTTTAAATTGCTTTAAAATTTTATGTTATGTTATTTTACCACACAAAAAAAGAATGATCTAAGCCTGAGCATAAAAGGATAGTGACACAGAAGGAATTGACCTCTCAGATCCAGGAGGACCCTACCTTTAAAAATGGTTAGAATGACAGCACAGCAAATATAGCCAATATTTTATAATAGCTTTATATGGAGTATAATGTATAAAAATATTGAATCACTATGTTGTACAACTGAAACTAATATAATATTGTAAGTCAGGTGTATGTCAATAAAAAATAGTTTTAATGGTTAGAATGGTAAATTTCATGTTATCTGTACTTTACCAGCATTAAAAAAAAAAACTATTTTCTATACAAAACCACACTGCCTTCTTAGAAAAGAAACTCAAACTGTACCCCAAATTGAAGCTGCTATGTAGGACTGTAATAGACTTGTTTTTGTCCCCTTAAGCTGCTTATTTTGACCCTGTTGTATATATAGCTAGTAAATTTTTCTTCCACAAATGAATTTAAATCATTATTACTTAGCAGGACATTTCAAAGTCTTTAAAAAACATAGGAAAAAAACTAAAAAATATACAGCAAGTTATTTTCCCATGATACGGATACTTATCTTAGTGATTTCTGTGAATTTAAATTATTCCTAAGCTTTGTCCTCCCCCACAAATAAGGAAAACTCCTATATAAAATATTGATTATCCTAACTCTTACCAAATAAGACATCTTTAATGTATTGTTTATTGGTCAGCACTCTGAGCTAGGTAAGACAGTTTTGCCTCCTAGAAGAAAGATGAGCTAATTATTGTAGTGTTTTTTTATTCACTGTTTACTTCATCGTTTGCTTTTTGTTGTAAACTTCTCCACAAATAGTAGCTTTTTAATAAATTTAAGAGAAGGAAAATGGTATTAAGTGACTATAAATAATTTTATTATCTTCAGTTGTTTAAGTTTTTTAGAAGTGAGAATGAAGAGATTCCAGGCTATAAAAAGAAAACATTGTACTATAGTGTACTATTCCAAGTTCCTAATTAGGTAGTACACATGGCTTCAACTCAGCAAAGAGTTTAGATTTTGAATGTGTTTTCTTTTCTAAAGGGTCTTAACCTAAGCATGCATACATATTCACATGCAAGTTGAAAGGAAGAGATTGGTGAGGAAGTGAGTCCCTTATTAAATATAGCTTCTAAGTGCCTGAAATTTTTCTTTTTGTCACCATGTTTTACAAAAGAAAAAGCATTCTCAGACAGGCGTAGTGATGTGACAGTAATTCCATATTGTTCAGCTACGGTACCAATATTGACCCAGAAGAATGCCAAGCCAATTGGCTTTCAACATCATAATGATGTAGTTAAGACACCAAAAATCCTGTATTCCCCATATAACTACCATAGAGACTTTCTTATAGCAGATGATGAGTTAAAATTTGGTAGCTAAAAGACGTGGAAATTTGTTAAAGAGTAGTGAGAGATTTGCCAGACTGTATTTTTGAAGTATTGGGTTACTAGGGTTTTCCAGGAGCCTCTTGAGGTATGAAAGAAGGTGGGGAGGTGAGGTAGATGAGCAGGTAGGGCTGCACCTCCCCCCACCCCCACCATCAACAATTCATATAGAGAAGTTACTCATTAACCTGTATGGTTTATTTACATATATCAAGTTTCCACATGTGCTTTCATTTGATGAAAGGATTTTTCATCTTAAAAAAAGAGAGTTTGAAGACCATAGGACTGCATCATGGAGCAAATGTTATCAGTGGGCCCCAAGTCCACCTGAGGCAAATTTCTAGGAGTCAGTCAGTGGGAACTTGTGGTCCCATAGGTTTCCCACCTCATGCTTTCTGTGAGACACTAGAACTCTGTGTTTCCAGGCTTCTCCAGAGAGTATATTACCCCTGTTAACTGACCCAGCAGTCAAATGCAGGCCCTCTCAAATGCTCACAGCTTTGCATTGTTCTCCTTTCTTTTCCTGTTGCCCACACTTATTCAAGGCCCATGGCCACCAATGGTGAGAAACTAGCTGGTCTCCTCAGGCCCTTATCTCTGCCCTAGCAATTCTGGGAGGAATGTTTTAAAGCACCCTCTATTTCAAAATCCAAGCTAATTACCTGATGATTTATGGTTGTGCATGGAATTGTGAAGTAATCTGAAAATGCCAGCAGTGTCAAGTAGAGATCTTCCTGTTGACCTTTCTTTGGTCATATAACTAATTGTTTGGCTTTTAGCTTTGTATATAAACTGTGAAGGAGGAGAGGAGATGCTAGGAAATCCTTTCAAATTGGTACTTTCTAGAAGAAATAATAGCAACAAAGACATATTGAAAATCTATCACACCTAGGCATCTGAGGAAAACAGTGGAATGGATTGCACTGCCTTCCTTATCTTTACAGTAATTCTTGCTAAAAGACAAAGCATATGCTCTAATTTCTTTGATCAGTTTTCTAAGAGGCCTTGGCTTCCAAAATCTCTTCTCTGTTTTAAGTCTGAAATGATTAGTTTGGAAATTGTTTTTTCCCCTATGGCTATTATATCAGTTTTAGGTCACACATATGATGTAGTGAAGTTGTATTCTTGTAGTGTACTTTATAGTACCTTAAGTGTGTATGGTACTTGTAGGCTCATTTGATAGGCCTTTGGAGCAGTTTTTCCCTTTTAAAGTATTAGGTATTTCTGTAATTTATTTCATATACTCAGACACTAATTCATGATATAACAAATTAAATTGTAACATAACAAAGACTTTATTCAAATGTTTGTAGTTTAGACCAGGAGCCTGGCAGCATAAAGATGATACAATGGGTAAGCTCAGGCCGTTCCCGTCTGGGGAACATCAATGCACACTAAGGCACAAATGTAGAAATGGTCATCGCTTATTGTCAGTTTTCAGGTGTCAGACAACAGTATGAACTTTCGCAAAATAAGTAAACCTGCACCATGTGTAATACCTAATAAGTGAAGAAATATGAGAATATATGTGTATAAAAATGCCTGTGAGCCCCTCTTTGAAGACGAGAAGGGCTAGAATAGTACAAACCTGCACCAGGAAACCTTGTGATTCTGATTCTGTCACAAGAGGCTGCACACCATTCTCCACCTTTTCTAGTTGCAATCTCCTAATTGTTTGATTTTACAGCATTCTCTCTCCCCACATTCTCCTTTGAGTATGATGTGTTATATGTGCCCTTTTATATTTTTAAATTAAACTTCATATGCATTAATTTGTTTTAAGAAATGTTTGCTAGTACTGTGAAAACCATTGAGCTAATTGGTAACATAGCTTCATCAATAAGGTTTGAGCTCTGTTTGCTTTTAGGAAATAATATTTGTAACCTCAAGGAAATGTAATTGAATCAATGGGAGAGATATGGGCCAGGAGCCTGGGTGTCTGGGTGTTTTCACTTTTGCAGTGATAGTTCTTCTAATGCATTCCCACTCAACAACAGTGTTCTTAACATTCTCTTTTAAGGCACTGTAATTAAGTCCTAGGGTCTCCAAGACCCAAAATAGAATTCAAACTTCAAGTTTGAATGAGAGAAGGGGAATCAGTATAGGCTGAATGTCTTACCCCTAAAAACTAGGCACATCAGACAAACCCAAACTGAGGGACCTTCTATCAAGTATGTGACAGGTATTCCTCAAAGCTGTCAAGTACCTCAAAAATAAGAACTATCTGAAAAATTGTCCCAGCCAAGAGGAGCCTAAGGAGACATGATGACTAAATGCAATGTGATATTCTGGAGAGGATTCTGGAACAGAAAAAGGATAATAGGTAAAAATTAAGGATATCTGAATAAAGTTTGGAGTCTAGTTAATAATTAGTTTTATATTATTTTGTTAGTTGTAACAAAAGCACTATAGAAATCTCAGATGTTGACCCTGGAGTATACTATGTGCAGGGTACATGGATATTGTACTACCTTTGCAAATTTTTTATAAGTCTAAAATTATTGTAAAATAAAAATTTTATTTAAAAAAACTAAAATGAAAAATCTAACTACATTTTTTACTAATTTTTCATACCATTCATAAGAATGTTTCTATATAAGCAAGGCTTAGAATTACCACATAAAAGTAAATAAGAGACTGAGGAAAACAAAAAGCAAAGAATAAAAACTCATTCCCCAAATATTATCCAGTCATCAGTTTAATAAAATGTCTATGTATTTGGCAATATGAAAAATAAAGGAAGCACTAAGCATTGTAGTACTTAGACCTCTCTTCTACTGCAGAGTATGTTACACATAAATATCATCTATAGAAACTCACATATGTCCATTATCAGACCTTGCTGAAGTTAAGAAAAAGAAATCTTCCTACCTACAATGCAGTTAATTGCTCCTCAATACACTTTTTCATTATATTTACATAACATTCATTAAAATGTCTCCGTCTCATTGGGGATTCTTGCAGAACTTCAAGAATGGCCAGCTGGGTTGCTGTATACCGATGTTTCTTTTGTTTGACTTTCTTTTTCTTAACAGTTTTTTTGAGGTTTAATTGACTTACAAAAAACTGCACATACTAAAGTATACAATTGGAAAAGTTTGGGCATGTATGTATACCTGTGAAGCCATCACCACAGTCAAGCTTGTCAACCAATCACTCCCAAAAATTTTTGCATGCTTTTTGTAATCACTGCATCCCAACCTTCCCAATGCTTCTTCCCTGACTCTTAACAGCCACTGATTTGTTTACTGCCACTATAGACTAGTGTGTATTTTCTAGGGCTTTATGTAAATGAAATCGGACAGTATGTATCCTGTTCTGTCTGGCTCCTTTCACTAAGCATAATTGTTTTGAGACTCGTGCATGTTGTGGAATGTATTAGTAGTTCCTTCCTTTTTTGTTGATGAATGGTATTCCATTATATGGATATACCACAGTTTGAGCTATTGGTATTGATGCCCACTTGAGTTATTTGGTTTGTTTGCAGGTTTTAAATATTATAGATAAGGCTGCGCTGAACATTCACGTGTAAGTCTTTCTGTGGACATGAGCTTTTATTTCTCTTGGGTAAATACCTAGGATTTGAATGGGTGAATCTTATGATAGGAGTATGTTTAACTTTTTAATTAAGTGCAAAACTATTTTCCTTTTACGTTCCTATAATATATGAGCATTCCAGCTACTCCACATACTTGTCAATACTTGACATATCCAGGAATTTTGATTTTAGAAAAATGTAGTGGTGTCTTATTTTTCTTTTAATCTGAGTTATCCCGATGACTAATTATGTTGAGCATTTTTATGTGCTTATTGACCATCCATATCTCTTCTTTGTTAAAGTGTCTGTTCACATGTTATGCTCATACCATTTTTTGATTGGTCATTTGTTTTCTTGTCTTTGAGTTTTGAGAGTTCTTTATATATTCTTTACATTATGGATATAAGGATTTTATCAGATAACTGATTGGAAAATATTTCTTCTCATCTGGGACTTGTCTTTCCATCCTGTTACAAGGATCTTCCAAAGAACAGAAGTCTTTGATTTTGAAGAAGTTCAATTTATCATAAATCAAGCTTTTAGTGTTCTGTTTAAGAAATCTTTGCCAAATCCAAGATCACAAATATTTTCCCCTTTGTTTTCTTCTACCAGTATTATAGTTTTAGTTTTACATTTAGGTTTATGATAAATTTTGTGTTAATTTCTGTTCATGGTGTTTTGTATGGTGAGAAGTTTGTTTCGTTGTTGTTTTGTTTTATTTTGTTTGCACATTGCAGTTGTTCCAGCAATATTTGTTGAAAGGACTGTTTTTCTGCATGGAACTGCCTTTACACATTTGTAGAAAATCAGTTTGTCCACATATGTATGGGTCTATCTTTGGACTCTCTGTTATACTGATGTCTCTATGGCTTATTTTCCTTCTTTATATATAATTGATTTTTGCTTGGATCTTTATTATTTCCTTTCTTCTGCTTACTTTAAATTTAACTTGCTCTTCCCTCTTTGTTTTCTGAGGTTGAATCTGAGGTCATTTACTTGAGAGGTGTTATTTGGTTTCCAAGCATTTTGGGATTTTCCAGAGATGTTTCTATATTGAATTCTAATTTAACAATTTTGTGGTCAGAGAACATACTTTGTATGACTTGAGTTTTTAAAAATTTATTAAGACTTGCTTTATGACACAGAATATGGTCTATCTTGGTAAATATTCTATGTAGACTTGGAAATGATGTGCATTTGCTGTTGTTGGGTGAAGTGTTCTATGAATATCAATTATGTGAAGTCAGTTAATAGTGTTATTCAAGTTTTCCTTATCCTTATAGATTCTCTGTGTACTAGTTCTATAAATTATTGAGAGAGGGATATTGAATTCTCCAACTATTATTGTAGATTGGATTTGTCCTTGCAGTTGTATCCATTTTGGTGTCATGTATTTTGGATCTCTGTTATGATGGGCATAAACATTCAGGATGGTCAGGTCCTCTTGATGAATTGATCCCTCTATCATTATGAAGTAAACTTCTCTACTCTGGTTATGTCCTTTGCTCCTCAGTCTTCTTTTTCTGATACTCATATAGCCCACCCCAGCTCTCTTTTACTTAGAGTTATGATGGTATGTCTTTTTCCATCCTTTTAATGTAGACCTATTTGTGTCTTTATTTTAAAAATGTGTTTCTTGTAGGTGGCATACAGTTGGTTCTTGGCTTTGTATTCAGTCTGACAATCCTTGACTTAATTGGAGTATTTAGACCATTTACATTTAATGTGATTATTGATATGAATTAATTTAAATAGATCATCTTTGCTATTTTTCTGCCGTTGCTCCTGTTTTCCTCATGTTCTCCCTTCACTTGGATTACCTGAGTACTTTTTATGATTCCTTTTCATCTCTTTTGTAACTTTATTTGCTATAACTCTTTGTTATTTCAGTGATGCGTTTAGGGTTTATAGTATATACCTTTAACTTATCACCATCTACCCTCAAATGATATTACATCACCTCTCACAGAGTAAAAAGAACTTACATTAGTATACTTCCGTTCCTCCATTTCTGGCATTCAAGCTATTATTATTATAATTATCTAATTATCTAATAGTAATATACATGTGTTATAAACTTATATATGTATTATAAACGCAATGCTACATTGTTTTCACTGTTGTTGTTTTCTCTTTTTTTGCTTAAATCATCATTTATTTTTAAAGAGATTTAAATAATAAGGAAAAAATGATATAATTTCCCATGTATTTACCATTTCCAGTGCTATTTATTTCTTTAATGTCCTTGTCTGCTAAATTTTACATCTGTGTTAGTTCTGGAGCAGTCTCCATTAATTGATTTTTCTCCTTGTTATTAGTTGTATTTTCTAGCTTTTTTGCATGCCTGGCCGTTTTTTATTGGGTGTCAAAAATTGCGAATTGGGCTTCCCTGGTGGCGCAGTGGTTTAGAGTCCACCTGCCGATGCAGGGGACACGGGTTCATGCCCCGGTCCGGGAAGATCCCACATGCCGTGGAGCGGCTGGGCCCGTGAGCCATGGCCACTGAGCCTGCGCGTCTGGAGCCTGTGCTCCGCAACGGGAGAGGCCACAACAGTGAGAGGCCCGCGTACCGCAAAAAAAAAAAAAAAAAAAAAAAATTGTGAATTTTACCTTGTAGGGTTCTGGTTATTTTTATATTCTTAGAAATATTCTTGACTTTTGCTGAGAGATGCAACTTTTACTTAGAAACAAGTTGACATTTTTTCTTTGCTTTTAATTTTTGTTAGGCTAGACCAGAGCTATTTTTAGTCTAAAGCAAAGTATTCTCCACTATGGAGGCAGGACTCTTTTGAGCACTCTACCCAATGCCCCCGTGAATTATAAAGTTTCGCAGTCATGCTGGTTGGAACAGGTATGACACCCTCTAATCCTTTCAGGTGCCTCCTTCTCTAGCCTTGAGTAGTTTCCACATTCTTCTACAGTCAGTTCTCCATTGAATACTTGAGAGGGATCCTCTAAAGATTTCCCAAGTTCTCTCTGCATTTTTTTCCTCTCTAGCACTCTTCTGTGTGAACTCTTGCTGTCTTGGTCTTCCCAGACCCTTAACCCCACCTCCTTAACTCAGCAAGTCAACCAACTCCACTTGCATTCCTCCTCCACACACTGCACCCTGAAAATTCTTTCAAGGAAATAAACTGGGGCAATTGTAGTACTCAGTGTTTCAAGGGGTCACTGTGCTTCATTGCCTAATAAATATTCAGTGTTTTGAAAACCATTTTCCCAGTTGTTTTCTTTGTTTCAGGTGGGAGAATAAATCTTATCCTTGATACTCCATCTTGGTTCAAAGGAAAATTCTGTCTTTTATTTTATACAATTGACTGTTCATTTTTTGAGGCACTGCCTTGGTATTCTCCTTTCCCAATATATTTATTTCTTATATTTTACAAAACTCAGAAATCACCCATTTTTAAAATCATACAGTATAAACTATTAGAGAGTAGAGTTTATAAATATTATTTAAATGAAGTATATATTATAGAATTGAAAATAGCTCTTTTGGGGCTTCCCTGGTGGCGCAGTGGTTGAGAGTACGCCTGCCGATGCAGTGGACGCGGGTTCGTGCCCCGGTCCGGGAGGATCCCGCATGCCGTGGAGCAGCTGGGCCCGTGAGCCAGCGCGTCCGGAGCCTGTGCTCTGCAGTGGGAGAGGCCACAACAGTGAGAGGCCCGCGTACCGCAAAAAAAAAAAAAAAAAAAAAAAAAAGAAAATAGCTCTTTGGTATGCATGCTCAGTATTGTAAGATCACTATTAAGGATCAGTAATTTTCATCATTACCTGCATTTCAACACAAGGAGTTTAAATAGTTCAACTTTGTTCATGTGTAAAACTGTTTACAGAAGTGTACAAAAAGAGTAGGCCGAATGAAAAGCCTACACTTAGTGCTGGTGTAAGGTACAGGAAAAGAAAACTTGTAGGGTATAAGAAGCAGTCAATGCAAAGGGCTTTAGTCACATTAACAGGAAGACATCTCACGGAGATGCAGCGGGGTTTGTGGACTTAAAGCATTCAAAGGACCTGAGTGTGCGTTTCAGCATTACCACCTGCCTGCTATGTGGACTGACATCCATTACATAACTTCCTGAGCCTCAGTTTCTCTATCTCTTAGAGGAAAATAAGCATACTTTCCAAATCAGCTCATGGGACAGTGTGAGCAAAACCAAACAGAGAACTGTTAGTTATAGAACCTTTTAAACTCTAACATTCTTTAAAGTGTAAGATATTTTCAAAAGTAATAATTATTTTTGCCATCCGTAGTTAATAATTAATCATATATATAAATTAAGTTGTCTTAAGGAGTAAAAAGAGAAAAAAAGCAATAAAAACAGTTCAAACTATTATGTCTGTAGCTATTTACCACAGCATCAACATTTTTACCTTGATTATTTTGTAACCTCTCAAATCTCAAAAACATGATAAAATAGCTTGTATGGAAAAAACAGAATCTAAGGGTTTAGAAAGACCTTAAAAGTCCTGAAACCATATGTAAATACAGAGTGATGGATAATTTGTAAAGAACAAATTTCATTTATATACACCTTTCCCCTGTTCAGAAACTTCCCATAAATTCTGTTCCATACAGAAGAAACACTCTTTAGAATTGCTTTACATTAACTAGCACTAAATTCTATTCCTAGCTCCATGACCTTCCATTCTTCAAACAACTCTGCTACATGTGAACCTCAATATTCTTCACAAATCCATGCCCTTTTTTTAATTGAAGTATAGTTGATTTACAATGTTGTGTTAGTTTCTGGTGTACAGCAAAGTGATTCAGATGTATATGTGTGTGTGTGTATATATATATATATATATATATATATATTCTTTTTCAGATTCTTTTCCATTATAGTTTATTACAAGATGTTGAATATTGTTTCCTGTGCTATACAGTAGGATCTGGTTGTTTATCTATTTTATATATAATAGTTTGTATCTGCTAATCCCAAACTCCTAATTTATCCCTTCCCCCCACTTTACCCTTTGGTAACCATAACTTTGTTTTCTATTTCTGTGAGTCTGTTTCTGTTTTGTAAATAATTTCATTTGTATCAATTTTTAGATTCCACATGTAAGTGATATCATATGATATTTATCTTTCTCTGTCTGGCTTATTTCACGTAGTTTGATAATCTTTAGGTCCATCCATGTTGCTGCAAATAGCATTATTTCATTCTTTTTTATGGCTGAGTAATATTCCATTGTATATGTGCACCTATCCATTCACCTGTTGAATGCATGCCCTTTTAAGCCCAACTGCCTGATTTGCTGTAGCCTCTATCATAATTACCCCTCATCTTTTTCTCCCTGGCAAACTTCTATTCTTTCATTAAGACCCTACTCAAAATCATCTATTTGACAATCTTCATTCAACTAGACAGTTAATCACTTCTGTGCTCCTGTGGTATTTTTATATAACTTCAATTACAGATTTATTACTTTATGTTGTAATTATTTTTCTGCCTCCCTTATTAGCTCTCTCAAAGTTAAAGACCTTGACTTATCTTTGGGCTTGCTCTCAGTAAATAGTCAAGTGTCTGCAGCCTGAAGACAGTTAATAGTATGAAAGCTATTATTTACTGCAAACTTTCCATGTTTGAGGCATGGTACCAAGAATATTAATCTGTGCAATAACCCTAAAATATAGGTAGCATAATTTTCCCATTTAACAAATGAGGAAACTAAGACTCAGGGAAGTTAAGCAACTGGTCTAAGATTGCAGACCCCCAAAAATGGCAGAAACAAGACTCAAACCTAGAAACTGTGACTCCAGAGAACAGAAATGATGAAAAAATTATTGAAAATTAAGATTTCCTCTATAAACATGGTACTCTTTATGGTCTACATATGAGATTGCTTACCATTTGTACTTAATTAGCATGTAATACAATAACAGTTATGTCCATCATTATATATGTCAGAGTTACTGTATTGTGAGTTTTACTTGAAACAGTGGACTCCATTCCTAGTCTGTTGCTTGCTTAGCTATTCATGCAGTGTGATGATCTGCTTTCAGACTAAAAAAATCAAGGGGAATTTGGTGCCAGTCATATTGTCTCATTATCTTGTATTTTTGAAAAAGAGGTCTGAAACACAGGTAGGGCTGCTGAGGGCAGAAGTAACTATCTATTCTATCTACTCTATGTGACAGGAGATGTAGGTTAACTGTAATACAAATTTAGATGCTTTGAATAATAATTACAGTCTGATTATTAGAATGTTATTGAGATCATGACAAAAAGGAATCCTACCTTGGATAGATGTTAAATTTTCTTTTTTTTTCTTTTTATCTACCTGTTTAAAGAGCTCTCTTAATATCTATGCTTGAGACAAACCAGCTAGGTATACCCACATGGAAACCTTTTTACCTTTAACAATGATCAGGGCCAGCTACATGATTGTAGGGCCCTAGTGAAAATGAAAATATGGGCCCTCCTGCTCAAAAATTATTAAGAATTACAAGATGGTAACAGCAGAGCATTAAACCAAGAGTGGGACCCTTCTAAGCATCGGGCCCTGAGCAACTGCATAGTTCATACACCCATGAAGCTGGTTCTGCCAGTGATCTCTTTACTGCCACCACAACTAGGAGGAACTTTAGATGACTGTGATACAGTGACCTAGCCCCTCCTATGAACTTTAGGCATCATTCCTCATTACTAACCCAAATTATAACATTCTTGGTTGTTGGGTTGGCTGAGTACAAAATGCGCATGCATGTTGGTTGGCTTGAGTACAAAATGTGCATGCAAAATGCGCATGCATACACATCAAGTATGTATATGTCTATACATATATTGAATATGTTTATATATGTGCATGTATTCCTGACATAAATATGTGTGCATACATATATATGATATTTACAGATAAGTCTGTTTCAAGGGCCAAACTTAGTAACAATATTTGCTTAATGCAGAAACCTAGGTTTGATAAGTTATAGTGTCTTCATTCCCAATCCTATTTCCCTGGGTATTTTTTAAAATTAATGCCCAGGTAGAATATTCGATATACGTAGTAAGCATTTCTCTACTGCTATTTGGAACCTGAGTGGTATATATGATTTCTCTTTAACTTTCCTGACCCTAGACCATAAATTCAAATGATTTTAAGTTATAATTACATCTCCCAGTTGTCCTGAAAAATTTCCAGTTTGCCCCTTTTGTCCCACTCAAGAATGTCCTTCTTTTGATGATACTTTAGATGATCACCTTAATATTAGCCAAATATATCAGAATATAACTTTCATCCTTTTTTTATTTTAAATAAGGTGCTGTAAATATAATAGTTAAAAAGGCCTTTAATCAAAACAGTGTATTTTCAGTTTTTCATAATAGCACCTACTTTTTGCTCATGAGTGTATAGATATTACTCATAAAAACAAAAGCTATTAAAAATGGAATATATTTTTCCAAATTGTTTTAGCTTTCTTTTAAACAAAAATGAAATACATATACATTAAATAAAATTGAGAAAATTGAAACAAGAAGAATACAACACATAGGCCCAATAGTTAAATATAGGCACTCTTAGTATTTTGCTACATTACTATATAGGTGTCTTTTTCTATGGATAGTTTTTTTTTTAACTTAGTTATAACATGATGCAACTTTTTTTCCTGTATTTTTTCCATATAACATTATATCATAAATCTGTTTCCACAGTGTTATTTAATCTTAATAACTATTGTTTTCAAGTTTCCTTCTCTTATAGATTTGGAATAGAAGAGTTTGAAAGAAATACTTATCTCCTTCATCAACTACTGCAATGGAGAGACCCTTTTTAGAGAATAGAGAACATCATACCAGATTCTAGTATACCAGTCTTTCCCATGACTGGCTGAAGCCTTGAGCAAGCTTCTAAAGTTTTCTGAGCTCCAATTTCCTTCTCTGTAATAGATAAGGATAAAATATGAGAATGATAAAAATAAATAGCAGTAATAATAATTGTAATAATATTAACTGTCAGTCCTTGAATATCCAGAAATTTTTAGTGTGCCTGTAGTATGCCAAACGTATCAGTTATTGTGCTAAGCATTTACAAAAAATATATTACCTTAGGAATAGTTAAGACAATCTTGTAGAGTAGCAATAAAGCTAGAAGACTTAGATTAGTGTATATAAAGACTTAGAGACAAACTGAATAGTAGAACAATATACAGAAACAGACCCAAAATAATGGTCACCTGATTTAATAACAAAAACTTCTCTGTAGTGCAATAGAGAAAGGATTTTTTTTTCCAAAAAATGCTGCTGGGACAATTGGTTAACTACATAGGGAAATGTCCATTGACTCCTACTTGACACCACACACAAAAGTCAATTCCAGATGAATTATAGATCTAAATATGAAAGGCAAAATGATAAAGACTGTAAAAGATAGAAAAACATTCATGTGACGTTGGAGTAGATAAATATTTCTTAAACAGGACACAATATAAATTATTAGAGAAAAGTTGATAAATTGGACTTCATTAAAATTTTAAATTTTATTCATCAAAAGACACCATTAAGAGAGCGAAAACAACAGTATAGAGGGGGAAAAATAATTGTAATACATAGTATCTGACAAAGTCCTCATATATAGAATATATAAACAACTTCTGAAAATTGACAAGAAAAAGATAGTTCCAATAGAAAAACAAACAAAAACATACAGTTCACAGGAGAGAATATCCAAATTGCTACTAACGATATGAAAAGTTTTTCAATTTTATCAGTCACCAGGAAAGTGCAAATAAAAGCCACAATATGATAGTATTCACCTGCCAGACAAAGAAAATACCAAGTGTTGGTGAGAATATAGAGTAAATGTAACTCTCTTTCACTGTTGGAAAACATTTATAAACTGGGACAACCACTTTGAAAAGCTGTTTGGCAGAATCTAAAATAGCTGAGCATATGACTCAATAATTCCCCTCCTAGGTATACATCTACTAGAATTTGGGATATATGTTCACCAAGTAAATATGTGTAGGAATCTATTCATAATAGGAAAACCCTGAAACTACCCAAATGTCAATGACCAGTAGAATGGAAAATAAATTGTGGTATCTTCACACAATGCAATACTATTCAGCAATAAGAATGATCTCCAATGATATAAAACAAAATGGATGAATCTCAAAAACATAATGTTAAACAAAAATGCCTGGACATAGAAGGGTATGTACTGTATAATTCCATTTATATAAAAGAAAAAAAACTAAACAAAATAAATCTAAGCTGTTAGAAGTTAGGAGGGTGGTTACCGTTGGTGTAGGTGAGTGGTAACAGTGATTAGAAGAGAGCTTGAAGAGGGTTTCAGGGTGCTGGTAATGATCTGTTTTGTAATCTGGGTACTATGCATCTGGATGTAATTGGTTTGTGAAAGTGCATTATCTGTACACTTATGTGTACTTTTCCGTATGTATTGATATATAATATTTGTTAAAAAGTCAAAAACATATTATCTTGAATCTGTACCCCATTTTAGAGATGAAAAAATAAGAAATAAGAAGTTTAAGTTACTTAAACTTAGTTATTTTTAGTTACTAATAGCCAGGCAGTTGTTAGGTGGCTCAGATTAAATGGTCTTTAGTTTCCTTTCTAGTTCTAAGATACTATGGTTTTATAAATCCACCAATTTGGAATCTAACTTTCTGCCTTTTTATTTTAATTTCTATTGGCCTCCCTAATCAAAGTTTTCAAACTTCTATATCCAGAGGTAAGATTCTTTGATACTCAAATAATACCATAAGAAGTTTTCCTGAATATTCAGAGTTTGTTATTTCTGCTAATTTATATTTATTTTCTATGCTTATTGTTTTATAGGCAAGGAAAGGTCGGACTACAATTGTGGTAGCTCACCGGCTTTCCACTATTCGAAGTGTAGATATGATTGTGACTATAAAAGATGGGATGGTGGTGGAAAAAGGAACACATGCTGAACTAATGGCAAAACAGGGTCTATATTATTCACTTGCAATGTCACAGGTAATGTTTACATGACATAATGTATGTTTGCAGATTTTTTTTGACTTTTCAGAAATCACGCCATGCTAGAAAATAGAAGTCTTGAATTATAATCTTAGGTTTCACAAGGCAACCAAGGTTTATTTATAGTTCCTTAGTGAAGAAATTCAGTGAGTCTAATATCCTCAGCATTGTGCTAGACAATGATGAAAGTTAAAGAACTAATTGTTACATAGTACCTAATATTTGCCAGGCACACTACAAATAGGCTTCAAATCTTGTATGTGGCAGATCCAGAGGAATCTAACTCTATATTCCGTGATCTTTTTGTTAAAACACAAAGAAATATAACACACAATCCCTACTTAAAGACTTAAAACTTAGCTACAGAGGCAAAATGCAGAATCATGCATACAGATGTTACAAGTTGTAGAAATAAGAAGCAAGATTGATGGGGATATAGGGAACTAGATTAGCCATGGAAATATTCATGAAGAAATCTTGAAGGCAAGAAGGTAGGAGGGGGATTTCCCTGGTGGCGCAGTGGTTAAGAATCCGCCTGCCAATGCAGGGGACACGGGTTCAATCCCTGGTCTGGGAAGATCCCACATGCTGTGGAGCAACTAAGCCCGTGCGCCACAACTACTGAGCCTGCATGCTGCAATTACTGAGGCCTGTGCACCTAGAGCCCATGCTCCACAACAAGAGAAGCCACCACAATGAGAAGCCCATGCACCGTAACAAAGAGTAGCCCCCACTCGCCACAACTAGAGAAAGCCTGTGCGCAGCAAGGAAGACCCAATGCAGCCAAAAATAGATAAATAAAATTTTAAAAATTATAAAGGTAAGAGGTGGAAAAGGAGGAGAAATCTAGGTAATGTGGAAGTAATAAGGAACTTGGTTTGTAACTAAACAGAAAGGAGACCAGCCTGCCACGAGTAATGAGTATTGGGGGAATAATGGAAAATCTGGATAATGAAGGTCAGATTATGAAAAGGCTGAGACTTCCTGTGTCGGAAGCACCTACCCCAGTGCTTGGCACACTCAAAATCTATCTGCTGAATGAAAGGATGCACACATATATCCATACCGTGTATACACCAAATTCTCACAGGGAGACCAGAAAGCTCATATTAGGCAATGAAGAGGAGGCACGATAATCCTGGAGGCACACTGACAAACTCCTGTTTTTGAGGATCCACATGTTTGCATGCATATGACCTAGCCTACTGAATTTCACATGGTTCTTTCATTAGGGTGCATTAACATAAGTGATAGTGATTAGGCTCTAGCTCTCTTCTTCATTCTGCCTTCATCTCTTGGTCTGGAAGGCAGCCTTCTTTCCAAGGGGTCTTCTGCAGACAACTAATATCAACCTTTTTTGGTTTATTTTACTTCTTCAACTTTCTGATTATATTTTTGATATCAATATTATTATTTCACAAATTAGGAAATTTAGAAAGTTATGAGTCTCCATCTCATCAAACTTAGAATTTCAAACCCCAGCTTTCTCCACAATTCTAGAATGAAGGATTTTTAAACACATCCTCTAAAGCAATGATAATAAAAAAAATTAAAAGTTTGAAAATGTAATCTTATATTGATTTAAAAACTGCTTGATTCCGATTTTATTTTATATTAGGCTATATTTTTCTTTAAAAATAAAATGTACATGTTATTTGCCAGTTGAATTTTCATGATTTTCATTCCACGGTAGAATTAATAATTTATGAAGTTATTAAGTTCAGTATCTTCAAACTAATAGTTGTAACAATAAAAGGAAATAACTGTGGTCAAATTAACACTACTTTGAGATTTTAAAAAACTACTACACTCAGATCTTTCTTTGAAGCAACACTTCTTTATTTTTCATTATAACTAAACCAAAACTCCATTTTTAGGTGTTAGGTGAAAGAGTTCCACAACATAAGGAAAACAAAAATGGAGTGTTTGTGGTATAAGTGTATAAAAATTTAAAATACCGTATTCAAAATGGATTAGTACTCTCTGATTACCTAATAATGTTCATTCTGATATAATAATACAATTTTAAATATTAATACTCAATGAACAGCTCTAATATTCTGGGAAATATATAGTAAACATAACATACGTGATATCTACATAAACAGTACCACATTTCTGAAACTCTGGATGCATTTATTTGCCACTATTGCCTATAGTGTCCAAATGAATCAATTTATGACAATTCATGATTTTCATAAGTATTACAAAGTTAATGCTGCTAAGAAAATCAATCCCAAAAAGCAGCATAGGAAAATGGTTACAGTCACAAGCTCTGGAGACACAGCAAGTTGAAATCCTTACTCTGCCACTTAATAGTTTTAGGACTGTGGGTAAGTTGTTTAAATTCTCTGTGCCTCAGTTTTCTAAACTGTAAAGTGAGGAAAGTAATAGCATATTAATTAATTACATTGAGTATTAAATGAGTTCAATTATGTAAAGTACCTAGAATTATTGTTAGCATAATAAATTTTATTATATTACCATTCTTAGCATTAGCGTTTGTTATCCAATCAAACTTTTAAGGCAAGTTCAAACCATAGTTATTGCTGTAATCAGGTACAGATTCAATGCTGTAATTATTTATCTAGGATGTACATAATTATTTACAGATATAGTGAGTCTGTGAGCTTCCTTTAGTGAGTTTTCACACAAAAATGAAATAAAAACAGGTAGAGATACATACATACCAAAACTTCTTGTCATTCTTATTTTGTCTAGCAGCCTTCTCAGGAAAAGGAATTGTCTTTGATCTGTTAAAGCACCTCTTTAGAAAATTTTATTATGAGAAGTAAAAATTGTATTTTAAACTTGCCACAAAGTAAATAGCTCCTGAAAAAATGCCAAATAAAAAATTTCTTTCTCGGTAGAGAAATTTACTGAAAAAAAAGAAAGTGATAGCATAAAGGAATGTCTGATTAAAGATATTAGGATAGCTGGTTAAAGTTCATGGTAGTTTGAAATGCCTGATTAACAGTTGTTACTCTTGTTAAAGAATCACAGTGTCCCTGGGAAGCCTTCCGTGTACATACTCTCCCTTGCACCTAAAACTATCTAAGTCTTTCCATCTCTACTCCCCACCACGGTCAGGGCCACCATCACCCTAACTGGCCTCTTCATTTCTGTCTTCTCCCCTCCTCCCATCTCTTCACAAGGAAGTCACAAATTTACTTGCACCACATTCAGATGAACAGAGAATATGTAACTCCTTTATTTCACTGAAACTGGTCTTATTTCTTGGAGTAGCAAGAAAAACAAAAACAAGACTTAGAGCAATCTGGTTTAGAACTTTATCCTATTCTATGATTTAAGCAGCTTTAAGGTTAACTTAATGGCTTCGGAATTTCTCATTCTTTTGGAGATGGCCCCGCCAATTTTGCTTTTTGGTCAGATTGGAATGGGCAGCAGTGGCAAGCCTGGAAAATGTTATTGTCTCCTGAGATCTATCTCAGGCCCAGGACCAACCTCACATTTAACTGCCTTGCTATATATGTTATCAATTTGTAAGCTCCAGAGAAGGCTGGGAAGAAGGGATCAGAGAGAGGGTATATTTGAGTCATCTCCCTCACAAACTCCTTTTACTAAGATCTGTCCTTGCTAGTGGAATAATTGTTTTGAATTAAGACATTGTTTTCTCTAGTTAATTGTACAGGTCTTTGGGGGAAAAGGCACAATAAAAGCTATTGTTACTCAGTAACATTTTAGTATGAGTTGGACTTACTGTCTCTGTATCGAGTCTGAAAACTTTAGCAAGAACTGCTCAGGAATACACCACTTTCAATAACAGAGGCAGTACAGTTTTAGAGGGATGCTTAATAAAGTTGCTTTGAATTTTTAAGGCATTCTTCTAGTGGTAACATGTATATTCTTCATCTAGGATATTAAAAAACTGATGAACAGATGAACTCAATGGCATATTCTACTGAAAAAGATATCAGCTCAATTCCTCTGTGCTCTATGAATAGCATCAAGTTAGACTTTACTGACAAGTCTGAGGAATCCATCCAAAATAAAGAGGTAATGGTTCAACTATCAACAAGTTACCAACATGTTGGTAACTTGTTACCAACTATCATGTTACCAACTATCTAACTAACTAACTAACCTCAGACACCATGAAATCTCTCATCCAGCCCCTGAATATTAGCTTCTGTCTTCCTAACCACCAGTTTCCACATCATCCCACTCCTCTCTTTGGTCCACTATTTCCTCCCAAACTGGAATTCCCTTCTTCTCCTTGGGTCTGACAGATACTTGAGGTTGACCGCCCATTAACTATTCCCACCATCTTCCTACCCACTCTTCTCGGTCTCATCTGCCAATTATCAGCCTGAAGCCCTGGGATTATCTGCCCCAAACCTCCTCCTCTGCCCTTCTCCGGCATTGCAGTCTACTGCTTTTAATTCTAGATTCAGTACTTTCCATTTAGGTACGTGGTAATACATAGCATTCACACTTATATATATATATTTTTTTTTTATTTTAATTTTTTTGCAGTACGCGGGCCTCTCACTGTTGTGGCCTCTCCCGTTGCGGAGCACAGGCTCTGGACGTGCAGGCTTAGCGGCCATGGCTCACAGGCCCAGCTGCTCTGCAGCATGTGGGATCTTCCCGGACTGGGGCTCAAACCCGTGTCCCCCGCATCAGCAGGCGGACTCTCAACCACTGTGCCACCAGGGAAGCCCCTATATTTTTTCTTATCTATTAATTTTCTTTAAAATATGCACTACCAAACGTAAGGTAGATAGCTAGTGGGAAGCAGCCGCATAGCACAGGGAGATCAGCTTGGTGCTTTGTGACCGCCTGGAGGGGTGGGATAGGGAGGGTGGGAGGGAGGGAGACGCAAGAGGGAAGAGATATGGGAACATATGTATATGTATAACTGATTCACTTTGTTATAAAGCAGAAACTAACACACCATTGTAAAGCAATTATACTCTAGTAAAGATGTAAAAAAAAAAAATACTATGTATAAAAAATAAATAAATAGGGCTTCCCTGGTGGCTCAGTGGTTGATAGTCCGCCTGCCCATGCAGGGGACACGGGTTCGTGCCCCGGTCCGGGAAGATCCCACATGCCGCGGAGCTGCTGGGTCTGTGAGCCATGGCTGCTGAGCCTGCGCATCCGGAGCCTGTGCTCTGCAACGGGAGAGGCCACAACAGCGAGAGGCCCGCATACCCACCCCCCAAAAAATATAAATAAATAAAATGCATTTGAAAGCCCAATAATAATAATAATCATTTACATAAACAAGCAAAGAAAAATATTAAGTAAATAACAGCATAGATAATTTGCCATATGGCAAAAGGCCTGAGTATAAGAATACAGTAAAAGGGTTTGTACCATATTGTAAAAACACTGTGTGAAAACATCTATTAATAGCTGTTGGACCTGCCACCGTAATTGCTGCAAACAATATGAAAATCTACCTCAAAGTCAGCAAATTCACTAGGTCTATAAAGTGGATTTTCAAAACCTAAGAAAGGTGAAATTCATAAAATTAAAAAGCAATTTCCAGACTTTAGAGAAAATGGTAGGGTAAATTTACACTCTGATACAACTGCTCTGCTCCATACACACAGGAATGATACATAAAACATAAAAAGAGAAAAGCCAATTAGACATACCCAGGCTCCAAAACAAGATCTCTACCAACCAGAAATAGAACAAAAGTACAAAGTGGTGAGCTGTGCTACAGTCATGGACTTACTCTTAACAGGAGGCTGCAAACTTGGTTACCAGTGCCTGGAGCTATAGCGAGTACAAAGCTGAGAGCCTGGAAGGGTAGTATTAACAACCAAGAACTGAAACAAGCCAAGCACCAGCTCCATGGCCATATTTGTAGAGGGTTCTTTCAGCCTGTGGTATTGCAGTGAAAAGTGAACAAGGAAATGAAGGGACTATAAAAATGAATAACGAGGGCTTCCCTGGTGGCGCAGCGGTTGAGAGTCCGCCTGCCGATGCAGGGGATGCGGGTTCGTGCCCCAGTCCGGGAAGATCCCACATGCTGCGGAGCAGTTAGGCCCGTGAGCCATGGCCGCTGAGCCTGCGCGTCCGGAGCCTGTGCTCCGCAACAGGAGAGGCCACAACAGTGAGAGGCCCGCGTACCGCAAAAAAAAAAAAAAAAATTAAAAAGTGAATAATGAAATGAAAAATGTGAAACAGGATTTTAGAATAGTTAATGGGAGGTTATATTAGTCTGGGATGAGTCAGGAGACAGAAACCACACAATGATTTGAACAGAGAAAGTTTAGTGTAATGAATCATTAGGGAATTGGAGTAATAGGAATTGGCTAGTGGAAATTAAGAGGACTTTAAAGAATGCAGAGGTCATAATAAAAAGTACCAACTACCACCCCTGGGGTGAAAAGAGACCCAAGGAAGAGCACTCATTATTGCCCGAAACTGAAGCGGAGATACAGGCCTTACTGCAAAGTGCGCAGCTTTGGCTCACTGGATAGCAGAGAAGATGCCCAGGTACCTCACTGGTGGAGCTTGCTTGAAATCTGTCCTCCAAGGTGCCAAGGGAGACCTTCCACAGGGAGGTTCTGAGCTTCAGAACCCACTAGGTGCCAGGAGAAGCTACTGGGCACTGCTGAAACCAGGGGCTGGAGAAATTGTCTTCTGCAGGAGTCAAGGCAGTTCTGTGTATAAGAGGTGCAGACATCAGCGACCTGGCTGAAACATAAGCCTGTGCTGTCTGGGCCCCATGGTTACACTTCTAATGGGTCAGCCAAGAGCTGGAGAAAGCGCTTGATGGCCAAACACAGAAGAAAATTGCACTCTACAGGCACCCAACTCTGAAAAAACTGTGCAGGCAAAACAGCAGAGAGAAAAGTTCATCTTGCAGGAGCTTTCCCAGTAAGCTACCGGTAAGAGCAGGAAGAATAATCCCCTCCTACAATGTCTTTCCAGCAGCCTCTACTGATGGAGCTTGACATCTTACCAACTGGTAAAAGAGAAAAGTTTATCAGACAAAAGGGTGAATTTGGACCTGAGAAGCAAAAAATCAGTAACCAGGACAGAGCTGGTATTATTTTGAACAGGGGAATCAGCAAACATAAGGGCCTGGAATTGGGAGCCACAGTGACTAAGGAGGAGAGAAGTGAGCAGAGAAGTGTATGAGATACTCAGGGACCAGATCATGTAGCACCCTGTAGGACATAAAAAGAATTTTGGATTCTGTTCTTACTCTAACAGAAAGTCATTGGGGGATTTTAACCAGTGGTTCATGACTCACAGGAATTAACCTGAATGGGCAAAAAAAAAAAAACCACAACTATACTTGAGAGAAATTTAATTTACTTTAATTATGAATATAAACAACAGACTACATTAGTATTACCAAGGCCTGTGATGTCACCAATGAAAATCACAGAAATATTTATATCACATTATAGTTATTACAGATATCTTAGAATATCTTTTTTTTTTTTTTTTTGGCCATGCCATGCAGTATGCGGGATCTAAGTTCCCCAACCAGGGATCTAACCCATCCTCCCTGAAGTGGAACCACAGAGCCCTAATCCACCAGGGAATTCCCCAGAATATCTTTATATTCATCACTATTAGATCTTGTTATTTAATGTGCCAATAATGAAGCACATAACTATATCAGAGCTTTGAATTTTTTGTTAAACATTTTAAATATTATATCTCAATATAATTGGCTTTCTTTGAGACGTGTTATTTGGTACATTGTTATAAATTCTTCTAGGAAGGATTCCATAGATTTCATCAGTTTTCTGAAGGGGTCCATGACACAAACAGGTTAAGATCTCTAATGACCCACATGGGAAAGGAATCTAAATAAGAGTAGATATATGTATATGTAGAACTGATTCACTTTGCTATACACCTGAAACTAACACAACATTGTAAATCAACTATACTCAAATTAAAAAAAAATTTTTAATCTACTTAAAAAAACAAAACTGTTGCATGCAAGGGTCTTATTCAGAAGAGTGCATGAACTGAGTTGCTTGATGTGGCTGCTGTGTGGAGAATGGTACTTGGGAGCCAAAGTGGGATCAGGGAGAGCAGAGCAGAGAAGAGATGATAGTGGTGAAAACAAATGGACTGATATGCCTGACTAAAGCAGTCTAAGGAGAAATAAAGAATAGATGGAGGAGCAACTAGGACAGGAGATTGAGACCCAGGATACTGCAAAATTTAAATTCAGGTAGAAAAGCAGTAGCCAGAACAGGACACCTAAAGAATGGCTGGAAAATAAAAAGAAAGCTAAGATTGTGTGGCATCATAGAAGCCAACTAAGAAAAGTACTACAAAAAGAGGAATAGATCATTTACGTCAATTGCTGTGGAAACCAGATGAAATTAGAGATTTCTACTTCCAGCCAAGATAGGTTAACAGGGACGAGATTTACCTTCCCGCTTGACACACCTAATAAACTAGAAAAAAGTATGTGAAACAGTTTTCTAACATTGGACATCAGGCATAACAAGACAGTGATCCCTGAGGAAAGGGAAACAAATGAAATGAATCTTATCATTGACCCAGGTTACTGTCAAGTTATAAGCCTAAGAGCTGGAATGGGAACCTAGGCAGAGCACAAGAGGCCAAAGTAGGCAGTCTTCAGAGCAAAGAAGTAGAGGGAAGAGAGCTGCTCAGAGAGAGAGAGTTCCACAAATATGCAGAGGTTCTCCCTTGACTCTTCATCTGAGTACTAATTAGTGCATTTACTGAGAAAACTGACAAAGGCAAAGGAAAGTATAAGAAGGAACAATTCTTGGAGCTCACAAAGGGCCAGGAATAGTTCTTATTAAACCAACCAAAGTGAGGAATCTCTAAATTCATGGGGAATTTAGTTGAATCTTAAGAAAAGTATTAACTCAGCGTAGGAAAATTATTCCCAGACTAAAACTCAGCTCTGAGCCCAGCAAACAAGGCCCAACAGCAAATTTCAAAAGTATCAAACTGTTTCCAAGTAATTTAAATGTGTTCCAGAACAAGGTTCAATAATATGTATAAGAATTCAAAAATAACCAATGAGTAAAATTTACAATGTCTGGCATCTAATCAAAAATCTCCAGGCAAGAAAAACAGCAGGAAAATAGTACCCAAAATGAAGAAAAAAAATCAATCAATAGAAATAGACCCAGAAATGACACACTTGATAGAAATAGTAGGAACATTAAACAATTATTATAACTATATTTTATATGTTCCCAAAGGAGAGAGGGAACCAAAAATCATTTGAACAAATAATGAAAAAAAATTTCCAAATTTGATGAAAACTGAAAACCCACAGATCTAAGAAGCTCAATAGATTCCAAGCGCAAGAAACACAAGGAACACTACGCCAAGGCACACCATAGTCAAATTGCTTAAAAACAGTGATAAGAAAAATTATAAAGCATCCAGAGAAAATCATCACAATTTGTATAAAGGAAAAAACAAGAAATATCACAGAGTTCTCATTAGAAACAATGCAAACCATAAGACAATAGAGCAATATCTTTAAAGTAATGAAAGGAAAAAAACTCAAATTAGAATACTACCTGCAGAAAAATACCTTTCAAAAATGAAGGCAACATACAGAATTTTTAGGTAAAAGAAGGCTAAAACAATTCATCACCTGTAGATGTAGTGCAGACTACAAGAAATGTTAAAGGAAGTCCTTTAGGCAAAAGAAAATGGTACCAGGTGGAAATCTGAATCTATACAAAGGAATGAAGAGTATCAAAATGTTCTATCTAGGGGCTTCCCTGGTGGCGCAGTGGTTGAGAGTCCGCCTGCCGATGCGGGAGACACGGGTTCATGCCCCAGTCTGGGAGGATACCACATGCCGCAGAGCAGCTGGGCCTGTGTGCCGTGGCCGCTGAGCCTGCGCATCCGGAGCCTGTGCTCCGCAGCGGGAGAGGCCGCAGCGGTGAGAGGCCCGCGTACCGCAAAAAAAAAAAAAAAAAAGTTCTACCTATACAAAGGAATGAAGAGTCTCAATAATGTTTTTTAAATAATCTACTTTAAAGAAAAAAAGCATTATAGTGTGGGGTAAAGGTAAAAATGTATAAAAACAATAGCCAAAAGACTGGAAATGGAAGTATTCTATTCAAGGTTCTTAAATGGTATATACTATTATATTACTTGAAGGTAGACTGTGATGTTAGTGGCAGTCAAAGTATATTCTAGAGCAAAAAAGTTACCCAGGATAAAGAAGGTTATTTGAAAATTATAAAAGGATCCACCTATCAAGAACTGAAAAAAGAAACAGACAAATTCACAATTATATTCACAGATTTTAATACCCTCCCTTAAATATTGATAGAATAGGTAGATAAAAATTCAACTGGGATATAGATGACTTTAATAGCACTGTCAACTAACTTGACAACAACCAAGCTGACAACCAACTAACAGACATTTATGCAAGAATCCACCTATCAACAGAAAAATACATTCTTTTCAAATGTACCTGAAACATTTACCAAGATAGATCATAACACAAGTCTCAACAAACTTTAAAAATTTCAAATAATGCAAAGTATATTACCTGACCAAAATAGAATTAAATCAGAAATCAAGAATAAAAGTGGCCTGGGAAATCTTGAAATATTTGGAAGCTAAATAACTCACTTCTAAATAATACACGATCAAAGAAGATATCAAAAGAGAAATTCAAAAGTATTTTGAACTGAATGAAAATAAAAACCAAACATAATCAAAACATGTGGTATGAAGATTAAAGTGGTACTGAGGAAGAAATTTGTACTACTAATCACCTATATTATATTAAAAAGAAAGATCTCAAATGAATAAACTTCCCCTTTAAGAAACTAGAAAGGGGCTTCCCTGGTGGCGCAGTGGTTGAGAGTCCGCCTGCCGATGCAGGGGACACGGGTTCGTGTCCCGGTCTGGGAAGATCCCACATGCCGCAGAGTGGCTGGGCCCGTGAGCCATGGCCGCTGAGCCTGCACGTCCGGAGCCTGTGCTCCGCAACGGGAGAGGCCACAACAGTGAGAGGCCCGCATACCGCAAGAAAAAAAAAAAAAGAAACTAAAAGGAAGAAAATAATTATAAAGAAGAAACATCAATGAAATCCAAACCTGCTTCTTTGAGAACATCAATAAACTGAAAAGCTCTGGACTGACTGAGCAAATGAAAAGAGAGAAGACACAAATTACCAATATTAAGAATGAGAGTGGTGATATCACTACAGATTCTACAGCTATTAAAAGAATAATAAAGTAATCTTATGGAAACTAATCCTACAACTCCAATGAAATGGACAAATTCTTTGAAGGACACAAACTACCAAAGCCTACTCAAGAATAAAATAATAGCTTGAATAATCTTATATCAATTAAAAAGAAATTGAATTTGAAGTTAAAACCTTTTTCATAAAGAAAACTGAAGGCCCAGGTGGTTTTACTTGTGAATTCTATGAAGTAGAAAATTGAAGAGGAAGAAGATTCCATTCTGAGCACAACATTACTCTGATATCAAAATTAGAGCTATTACAAGAAAAGAAAATTATAGACAAATATCCTTTATGAAAACAGATGGAAAAATTGTTAACAAAATTTTAGCAAATCTAACCAACAATATATGAAAAGAATAATACATCATCACCAAGTAGGGTTTATCCAAGGAGTGCAAGCTTGGTTTAAAGTTCAGAAATTAATGTAATTTCCCTTACTAAAAATATAAAAGAAAAAACTATCTAATCATCTCAATCAAAGCAAAAAGCTCATTTGGCAAAATGCACCATCCATTCCTGATAACTCTCAGGAAACTAGGAATTTAAAGAAATTCCCTCAACCTGATAGAGGGAATCAACCAAAAATCTACAGCTGACAATATACTAAATGGTGAAAGATCAGGAATGAGGCAAGTATGTACACTTTCACCACTTCTCCTCAACTGAAAGTTCCAGCCTGTGCAATAGGGCCAGAAAATAAAAGGCATCCAGGTAGAAAAGAAAGATATAAAACTGTCTTTATTCACAAACAACATAATTACAACATGATTATCATTCTATGGAATCCACAAGAAAAGGTACTATGGTGTCACACCAAAAAAAGGTACTACAACTGACAACTGAGTTTGGCTGACAACTGATCAGAATATGTGATCAATATATAAAAATCAACTCTAATTCTATAATCTAAAAACAAAAAGTAGGAAAATGAAATTCAAAACAGTGTCATGTACAGTAGTATCAAAAATATTAAATACTTGGAGATAAATTTGATAAAGATTATAAGACCCCCACACTGAAATATATAAAATATTACTAAGAAAAATGGAAGCAGACCTAAATAGAGGGAAATACCACGTATGTGAATTAAAAAATTCAATATTATTAAGATGTCAGTTCTCCCCAGATTGGTCTATAGGTTCAAGGCAATCCCAGTAAACATCTTAGCAGGCTTTTTTGTAGAATTTGACAATCTGATTCTAGATGGAAATTTGAAAGGATAAAATGGGTAAAACAACTTTTAAAAAGAACAAAGTTGTAGGATTTATAATTCCTAATTCCAATTTTTAATACAAAGCTATAGTAATCAAAATAATGTGCTATTGGAACAAAAATAGACAAATAGATCAATAGAGCAGAATAGAGTGTCAAGAAATAGACCCACACACATATGGTCAACTGTTTAGACGAAAGTGGCAAAGGCAGTTCAATAGAGAATGTAGAGTCTTTTTAAGAAATGATGCTGAAAGAATTACATATCTATTCAAAAGACTCATCCTCAATCCATACCTCAAAGCACAGATGAAAATTAACTATAAATGGAATACAGACCTTACTGAAAAACCTAAAGTTAGAAACTTTTCATAAGAAAATACAGTAGAAAATCTTTATTACTTTGAATTAAGCAAAGATTTCCTAGCTATAAACACCAAAAACACAATTCATAAAAGAAAAAAATTGATAAATTAGACTTCACCAAAATCCATAAAATTGCTATTTGTAAAACTTCCTTTTTTTGGCTGCACCACATGGATCTTAGTTCCCTGACCAGGGATCGAACCTGGACTCCAGCTGTGAAAGCGCTGAGTCCTAACCACTGGACCGCCAGGGAATTCCCTGTAAAACTTTTTAAGAAATGAAAACATAGGCCATAAACTGGAAGAAAATATTTGTGTCACATATGTGATAAAGGACTGTGTCCAGAATATACAAAGAACTCCCAAAGCACAGTAATAAAAATACCAATAACCCAATTGAAAAATGGGCAGAAGATTTTAATAGACATTTTGCCAAAGAAGATATGCATATGGGAAATGAGCACACAAAAAGATGCCTAAAATCATTAGGCATTAGAGAAATGCAAATTAAATCATAACCGAGATGTCATGATACACCTGTTAGAATGATTATATCTAAAAAGACTGTACCAAGTATTGGTGATGATGTGGAGCATCTAGAACTCCACATTTTGTTGGTGGGAATAAAAAATTAGTAATCCCACTTCAGAAAATCATTTAGCAGTTTCTTAAAAAGTTAAACATATACCTACTATGATCCAGCCACTCCTTTTCTAGGTTTTTACCCAAGAGAAATCAAAGCATATGTTCACACAAAGTCTTGTATGTGGGTATTTACAGTAGCTTTATTTGTAATAGCCCCAAACTTGGAATGACCCAAACCTATGTCAACAGATAAATTTTGGTATATCCATACAATGGAATACTACTCAGCAATGAAAATGAATGAAATATTAATTCATGCAACAGAATGAATAAATCTCAAAGTAATTATGTTGAGCAAAAGAATCCAGACGAAAAGAGCACATACTATGTGATTCCATTTATTAAAAGAAAACTCTAGAAATTGCAAAACAATCTATAGTGACAGAAAACACATGAGTGGTTTTAGTGGAAGAGCACTGGCAGCTGAGAGGTATGGAAGAAACGGAATACAAAAGCAGGAGAAAACTTACAGGGGTAATGGATATGTTCACTATGTTGACTGTGGTGAAGGTTTCATGGGTGTGTAGTTATGTCTAAACTTTTCAAATTGTACATTTTAAATATGTGCAGCTTATTGCATGAAAATTATAACGCAATAAAGCTCTAAAATATATCAGATTAAATCTTTAAGAGATTTGTTTAGCTTTTTTAAATGTTTTCATATCTCTTTACAAAATGCCTCTAATTTCATATATTTTTATATCAAATTCTGTTAAAACATGCTATAACCTGTAACACAGTTAGGTAGCACAGAGTCCGTCATGATTTTACTAAAAATTTTCATTTTGTTTTGATCCTATTTCATTTTATTCTTTTCTATCTTATAACTTTATTTAAATAATACCCATTTTTTTCCATCTGTTTTATATTTTTAGAGGCAAAAGGGTAGATTATTCTGTAGGAGCAAGACAGCCCTCCTACATTTACTGGCTCTGTAATTTACTGGTGTTGTTCCTAGGACATGCTAAGCCTTAGTTTCCTTACAAAATGAGGTAATTTTATAAAGAATTTGACAAAAAAGAAAATCTGTGTTTAGTGCTCCACAAAGAGTTGGAATGGAACTTTTAAAATTTCTGTATATTCTGTTGGACAGTGACCTAACTGAAAAATAAGGCTCTTTATGATGTTAATCTTCAGAAAACTTCAGAAAGAAAGATAATAGGTAATCAAATTATTAAGTAACCCCAGGTTTAGCCAATCCTGAAAATAGACTTTAAAGGCTTTAGAATTTTAAAAGTTCTTTTGTTCAAACAATGGAGTTTCTATTATAGTTGCCAGACTAAAATTAAAGCAAGAATTATAAACTATTTTATAGTCTTTCCTGACGTCTTTCTCTGGTTATTAGGTTCATAAACGCCATTACTTCAAGAGTGAATGCCGTGAGGAAGTTTTAACATATGAAATGCCTAGTAGTTCGCTGTCTACTTTCCTATTCAAAATAATTACTCACTACAAAATTACTCATAAGATTTTTTAAGTTTCTGAAATAAATCCTCTACATATTCCAGACAAGAGTAAGGGGAATTCACCATTGTGTTATTTATCCTCTGATTATTGTGACCACTACCTCCCCATAGCACCCTCCATGGATCCCAGGAAAGACTGGCAGATACCAGAGCTACTTGCAGTGTTCTTTCTCTGTATAAGATCTGGGATTTTGCATAATATTATCCTTCCTTTTATAATAACATCAGCAACAGCTAACATTTATTGGGTACTTACTGTTTGCAAATACTGAGTTAAGCTTAATTCTAAAAACAATCCTCAGGCTTCCCTGGTGGCTCAGTGGTTAAGAAACCACCTGCCAATGCAGGGGACACGGGTTCAAACCCTGGTCAGGGAAGATCCCACATGCTGTGGAGCAACTAAGCCCATGCACCACAACTACTGAGCCTGTGCTCTAGAGCCCACAAGCCACAATCACTGAAGCCCACGCACCTAGAGCCGTTGCTCCGCAATGAGAGAAGCCACAGCAATGAGAAGCCCACGCACCGCAATGAAGAGTAGCCCCCACTCACCACAACTAGAGAAAGCCCATGCGCAGCAATGAAGACCCAATGCAGCCAAAAATAAATAAATAAATTTAATAAAATAAAATAAAAAAATAAAAACAATCCTCTACTCAGCCATAAAAAGGAATTAAATAATGCCATTTCTAGCAACATGGATGTACCTAGAGATTATTTTACTAAGTGAAGTAAATCAGACAGAGAAAGACAAATATCATATGATATCACTTATATGTGGAATCTAAAGGAATGATACAAATGAACTTATTTACAAAATAGAAACAGACTCACAAACTTACAGTTACCAAAGGGGAAAGGTGGGCGGTGAGGGATAAATTAGGAGTTTGGGATCATATACTCATATACTCACTGCTATACATAAAATAGATAATCAACAAGGACCTACTGTATAGCACAGGGAACTCTACTCAATATTCTGTAATAACCTATATGGGAAAAGAATCTGAAAAAGAATGGTTATATGCTTAACTGAATCACTTTGCTGTACACCTGAAACTAACACAACATTGTAAATCAACTATCCTCCAATATAAAATAAAATTTTTATTTTAAATCCTGTAAGATAGGAACTGATACCTTCCTCAGAAAGATGAGGAAACTGAGGCTTGGTGATTGTAAATAATATGTTCAGATATTGCAACACTTAACTTATAAATAGGAACCCCAAAACAAGCTTTTAACCAAGATATTAGAAAAATATTTCCATAAATAAGTCACAAAGCTAGAAAATTTTCAAGCTTAAAATGCTAGAAAAACTTTTATCTTTGTCTCTGCTTAGTTACTATCTAGATTTTGTCCTATGCTAGAGCATGATATGCAATCCAGTTTAACAAGTGTAAAGGAAAATATGCCTGTCATTTCTTCTGTGAGTCTTAGCTCTCAGAACATGTGGGTTAATTTGTACTTTTTTAATGATAGTGACTGAGTGAAATGCCAAAAGGTGATAAGTTGCACAAATAGTCACTTTTGTGTAAAAATTACTTTATGTTTTGAGATATTTATCAGTAATATGGGCAGTAAAATTTTTCTAAGAAAAATTCTACTTTCTACTCTGTTACCTATTATATTTGACATTTTACATTATAGATTTATTCAAGATTGGCTAACTTCTCTAGGTTCCATTATGCTCTCAAACTGGGGTTATAACCAAGGTATTTTATTTATAGACAAGCCTTCCTGAAGTTTCTCTTTAAAAAATTTTTAAATTAAACAAGTCTGAATGGCCTTCTGTGGTTCTGGGGACATTGGCTTCTGTTCTAAATGGAACTGTTCATCAAGTATTTTCCATCATCTTTGCAAAAATTGTAACTGTAAGTAAAATTTATTTGCTAATATTTTTAACAATTTTAAACAAAGTGTAACCTGAGAGAACAGACTTGGTATACTTTGACCCAGCAAGAGGAAAATTGGGACGTGTAGTAGGTCACCCCTAGTGTGGGATCCATGATAGAAAGGTTAACTAATGTTCTCAGGGGATAAGCCAGCCTCTATTGTGAAGTGTTTGGCTGGACCTTGTTGACTGGGCAATCAGTAAAGAAATTGCTTTGTTTTCTAATTCTGACTTCAGTGCTGTATCAGCATTCCAAAGCACTGAAGTAATAAAAGAGACAAATACGACCACTCTTTCTTTCAACTGGTCTGAACAATGGCCATTTTTTATTACCAGCCAGCTCAAAGAGAGGAAATAATGAGAGTTTGGGATTGTGCTGGGGAACCCAGGAGAGCTGATGAATTCATGGATCTTATTAGAGCCACCTTAAGTCTTCAGTCTCCTGGACTGTTGCTACACTGTGTCAACATAGATGCCAGTATATGTATAACTACTAATTTTAGGAACAATTTCTGGAGAAATTTATAAAGGTCTCATATTGCAGGTAGTACTCTGAATAGAGGAATATCAAGAAACCTGAGTTATGAGAAGTTATTAGAAATAATAACTCAATCAGAAAACTAATTTCAGTAGTTTCTTTGAAAAAATGTGGTGATATTAATAGCAGATAGAGGACTCATTTGTCTGATCCTATATTTACATAGCTTAAGTGAGAGAATTAAGAGTGAATTATTTTTTTTTATTGAAGTAGTGAATTTTTTTTTATGTAATGAATGTAAAGGATAGAATAATGGTACATTTTTTCCCCAGAAATGTGTGGAAATTACTATGTTGAAATTCATTTTTAAAATCCTGATGAATAGACATTTTAGTTTTTTCTCCTTCTTTTATAATATATTCTCCTCCAATCACCTGATTAAAAAAATCTATTCCTTTTCAGATGTTTGAAAATGATGATAAAACCACATTAAAGCATGATGCAGAAATTTATTCCATGATATTTGTAATTTTGGGTATTATTTGCTTTGTCAGTTATTTCATTCAGGTAATCTTTTAATGAATTAAACAAATATGTACGTGATTACTGTTTTATGTCATCCTATTTGAGTTAAAAATAGTAACTAAATATAATAACTAAATAAAATACAAATATGTAAATATAGTAACTAAATGTTCCAAAGAAATAGATAAGACAGTTAAAAATAAATGCAGATTTTTGTTTGTTTGTTTCTTTTCCAGGGATTATTTTATGGCAGAGCAGGAGAAATTTTAACCATGAGATTAAGACACTTGGCATTTAAAGCCATGTTATATCAGGTCAGTGTTTAGTTGGGCTTTTTTCTTATTTTATTTTGAACATGTTTTAAAATATTCTAGCTTTTAGTTTTTCTTCACATCAATTTCTTGACATAAGCTTTCCTTTGATCATTTAAAAGCATCCTTTTTTGTGTACCAAGCAGCAACTGTATTAGAATTATTGTACTGTATTTTCTAACAGAAGCAAGTCCAAAATTGTTATGTTCAAAAATGCAGTTTATAGAAAACAAGGTTTAGAGTCCACTCCCTGTTCCTTGCATTTATCTTGACAAATCTCTTTTAATGTATAATGTAGTTGTTCTAGAATCAGAATGGAGGCTAAATTAAAACTGAAAAGGAGTGTTAAGAACTACAGTATCTTGGGAAACATGTTTAAAAAGGAGTTAATTTCTATAGTTCTCATCCATCTGCACAGTTTAAGTTTTTTCATTGCTGACTTCTTAAGGCAGCCATTCTCTGAATTCAGATAACATCAGTCTAGCTGGCAGGTTGGCTTGCCACAGCTGATCATTCACACCTGTGAAATAACTAAAACTAGGTGTATCAAATAGTAATCTTGAAAAGTGAGTCTTGGGGGCAAATGGCAGGAATGTCTCAGAGTGGCACCTCTAAAATTCTTTCAGAAGGCCAAGGTATATTGGGTTACCCTGAAAGCCAGTAATCATTTGAAGCCCTTTGCCACACTTTCTGTCACCAGAACTCACCGTGTAGGGGCAAATAGCTTCCTGCCAGGGTCATTTCTTTTCAAAAGTAGAGTTACTGTCACTCCAGCCGAGTTGTCAAAACCAGTTTTTACATCTTGTGACTTTTAGCAGTAGTGCTCAAAGGACTGCTGAGTAACAAAACTCCTCCGCCTTTATGTGCTCTTAGAGGACAGCAAGATATAAAATGAAGCGAGTGGGACGTTTCCCATAGCAACTTAATGCTCTGAAGCAGTTGGTGCCTAACTTCTTCTCTCAAAAAGGTCCTGTCAGAGACAACTGCCGACACTCCTTAATCCAGAAAAACAAAAATCTACTTGAAGGGTCATAAAATGATTTAATGACTGCACATCTTGTGTCGCTCACATTAAGCTTGTACTTTTGGGGGGTTTTTTATGAACAATTTATGTCTTTACCTCAAATCTTTGATGAAATTAGGTGGGATTTTAATTAACTAATACTATGTTTCACACGACAATTTTGGTCATTTTTGTTTTTTGTGTATTTATGTTTTTACACATTCAAGGACATTTATTTTCAGTTTTCAGGAACTTTTGAAAATGTTTCCTGAATGTCTTAAATAAAAGAGTATAAACTTTAACTTTTCCAATCATTACTTTGAACTTTCTTTCTAGAGGATTACAGGATGCTTTTGGTGGAGGAGTCCCAAGGCCACAAGCCAGTTAAACCAGTGAATATTGTTAATCAAATATCCTGATGGCTGATACTGGATCTTACTCCTTTGCCTAGCATTAGCCACGTGAACAGCAGGACAGTAACATTCTTGGATTAAGTAGCTTCTGCCCATAAGAATACAGCAATCTGTAAACCATAAACTCTTCTTCAAAACACATAGAAAGACAAACAGACAGAAACTCTGTGCTATTCAGCAGATGTTATTAAATTCTCCCATAAATTCACCTGAGCCCCTTTCAGCTTACCATTTGTTTTCCCTCTTCATTCTTTAACACTCTTTTTGCTTATTTGCTTTCTTAAATTGAAAGAAAAGAGTAATGTATTTGGCCTTTTCTCAATAAATGTCTTAACGAATTTCACTTTTCTCTGTAGTAAGGGAAGTTCCTAATGTACAGTTTCACCCTAACTCCTATTACCTGTTTGGTTTTTTTTTCCCTAAGATAAGATATTTTAAGTCTTAGAAATCATGCTGAAACTTGCAGTGCTTTTTATAACCATTTTGAAACCTCAGTTGAAATAGAGGTATTTATGGAATCAGGTGTGGTCTTTTTGTAGGTATAAAATCTCTATTTTATTTGATGACTTGAGATCCCTCCAGTTGAAAAGAATGTTCTAATTGTTGCTGACTTCAGTGGTTATAAATAATCCATTGCTTATTGTGTTTAAAGCTAAATTTATATTTCTTAATGATAAATATTGACCTATAAATCTATTAGGTTTTTTAAAAGATATGAAGTTTTTTTTTGCCTATTTCTCTCTAAATTGGATTGGCTAGGGCTTCTGTGGAGGGCCACTAAATCATAAGATGATGGCATTAGTGGGGATCACTAAGAAATCTTAAAAAGCTACTTCCAAAAGGATTTGAGGTAACAAATCCTGAAGCAGGAAAAACATGTCAGGAAACTCAGCTGTAACGTTTCAGTTAGATGGGAGGCAGAACAGGATAGTTGATTAAAAACTCTGGCATCTGGTTGTCTAGGTTTAAATCCTGGCCTCAGTTCTTTCCAGCTATGTGGCCTTGGGCAAGTTACTTAATCTCTCAGTACCTGTTTCCTCATATATAAAATATGGATAGTCATAGTATCCATCTCATAGAGTTGTGATGATTAAGTGAGAAAAGACATACCACGCACTTATAATAGTGCTACTGTAATTTTTTATTTCTAATAGAATTATTGGCAGGAAAAAAATGGATTTACTAGTATCAGAAAACCTGCTACCCTTGCTTATAATCATTTTACCATCAGGAAGAGAAGAAGCAAGCTAATTTTTACTCAATACCAGCTGTGCTCCAGAAACTCTGCTAAGTGTTTTAGCATATAATGCCTATGCTGGAAAACAATGTCTAGAGTGCATAATTGCTGACTTGTTGAAAAGCAGTTTTGGATATCTTGCTGACTGAACATCAGAGAAAGACTAAGACTAGTCATATATGTATCCTTTGCCTTGCGTATTATAGCAATTACTATACTATAGAATCAGGAATGTAATAGTAAGTGATAAATTCTTTTTCTACATTTATACTTTATATTGTATCTAGAAATTCTTTGTGTATTCCATGTCATGTTGAAATATAGAAAGAATTATGCAATGTAAAATATATATATATATATTTTTTAGTATACAATAAAAAACAGGTAATGTCTTCTAGATCAAGAGTGCTGTAGTTACTGTCATTGCTGATGTGTGTTCATGGTATGTTAGGCTCTTGACTCGGGTTGTATTCTCAAAGTGGCTACTGTGTAGTGCATATCATGATCTCTATAAGATGCCCTTCGGGTGTCTAGGACCCTAAACTCTTTGGGACACCTTCCCAATCCAGGGGTTTAAAGAGTAGTGATGTCATGCCAGGGTTGTAATTCCCCTGGCCGCTGCCGTATTCCTCCACAGGGGCTTTCTTCTCACACAACAGCATGACTAATGCACAGCCTTCTATCTCTCTTGCTTTTGTTTCCTTAATTGGCAAAAATGTGTAACCTGGGCATCAGGGCCCTGGCTGGGTTGTAGTAAGCCAACAGTTCTTTTGCTCTTCACTCACTAAAAATCAGTCATTTTTTTGGAGACAGTCTGCATGTAGTTTAATCCACAAGAGATATAACTGGTTTGAGTGCATGGGAGGAAACAGTCAATAACTAATAAAAGGAAATCAGCATTCCTCAAGTTGAGAGGTGCTAAGAAGTGCTATCTCTATTTGCTGTTGAAAATGAAATTGGTTATAACATTAGGCTTTTATTGCTTCTATTTTTGACCTGTCTCCTTCAAATTGCATGCTTTGTGGCTGCAGGCTTTTTACAGCAGCCTTTCTGCATCTTTAGCTCCCCACAAGGCCCAATACTTATAAGATCTAAGGGGGAATATGAAGTGTCAGGGAAAATCTCACCTATCTGGGTCCTGAAGAGAAGGAGACAGACTTATTTTTTATCATTTATATGTTTAGACAGAAAGGTTTGGAAATATTTCTAAACTGTGTTGTGCATTACTTTACTTTTTAGGTAAAATCTGCTCTCCACAGATTACTTGTGGAGTAAAATTACAAATTATTTTGTGGTTCGAAATGACCATTTTAAACATTGATTATTATACAATATTGCAGCATGGTAATGAGTCCAAGCTGTTGGGCTTAAGTTCTTCAGTTTGTATCTAAATATAGATCTTTGTGAAGTAAGAAACAAAAGTTATTTGATCCATAGTTTTTACAAGAATTAAGTGCCTGTGAGTAAGGAGGCAGGCAAATGGCTTCTAAGTTAATGTAGCAAAATCGCAAGTCAGAAAAGGATCTTTTTGATGACCATATGTTAATTCCCTTTTTTCTCTAGGATATCTCCTGGTTTGATGGTAAGGAAAACAGCACAGGAGCCTTGACAACAATATTAGCCATAGATACAGCACAAATTCAAGGAGTACGTATATTGCTTTTATTTTTAATTAATTAATTTATTTATTTTTGGCTGCTTTGGGTCTTCGTTGCTGTGCGTGGGCTTTCTCTGGTTGTGGAGAGCGGGGGCTACTCTTCATTGGGGTGCGTGGGCTTCTAATTTCGGTGCCTTCTCTTATTGCGGAGCATGGGCTTTAGGCTCGCGGGCTTCAGTAGCTGTGGGGTGCGAGCTCCAGAGCGCAGGCTCAGTAGTCGTGGCTCAGGAGCTTAGTTGCTCCACAGCATGTGGGATCTTCCCGGATCAGGGTTTGAACCCATGTCCCCTGAATTGGCCGGCAGATTCTTAACCACTGTGCCACCAGGAAAGTCCCTGCTTTTATTTTTAAATGGTGTATGTATATGGTATGCATGCATGCGTGTACACACATGTGTTTGTGCATATATGTGAGCTCTGCTGAGATGACCCACATCATTAAGGAGACCAGATATGTCTCAGGGCTAACAGGGAGCTCTCAGTGAAAGATATAAAGAAGCCTTTCAGTTCTGGACATTTTTAACCAAAATTAAAGGAGATTTAGGACATGTAATAGGATAACCAGAGGACTAAAGAAGATACCAAGAATGAGTTAGAGAAAAGAGCTCAGAATTAAATAGTAAGATAAGAAAAAGTAACAAAATGAAAACACACACACGTAACTTAGAAGTTTTAATAAAAGAATGAAGTTTAGTTTTTCCTTCCCCCCAGAAAATAAAATCTTATTTAGCATAATATGTAACATGTTAAATTCATATGCATCTGGAAATGATTCTGTGCTAGTTGTTATACAGATCAAGTTAAAGAGATATGTGTGATCATGACTGGTCACAATACGTATAAATAAAATTCATGTTTATGAACCATATTCAAAATCAATGACAGAATGACCAGCATAATGTACGTCAAAGTGACACTTAAATATTTATGGGGAGTAGAGTAGTGTGGAAGAGATGAAGAGTAATTTATTAGTTTTCTTCCAATTATTTTAATAAAATTAACCTGTATATTACAAGCAGGATTTCAACTATAATTGAGAAAAGGAATGCAAAACAAGATTTCCCACTTTTAAGTGAGGTAAAGTTTTTGATCTCTGTTAAAATAAGAACTCTACAAGAATTATAGACTTTCCTTTTTCCTTATCATTCATGTGGGAGAAAAGGAAAGTCAATGATGCACCTCTGAATGACAGAAAAATCTTAAAAGTATTTTTTTGTTTGTTAGAAATACTGAAATGTTGATTACAGCATTGCTACCAGAGCAACAAATTGTCAACTGAAACAGCTCTTCAAAATTGTATTTTCTTTTGGAAGCTGTTTCCACAGGACATGGTCACTATTCTAATTTTTGTAACTTTTGCAAGACTTCTTTGTTCAATATATACATATAAGGATAGATTTATATTACTAGAGAATAAAACAAGTTGGTTACAATTATGAATATTCACATGCTTCTGTATTGGTTTGGAAAACTAATTTTATGATGTAGAAAGAGCTCAAGAGGAAAGGGGGCATCATCTTCATCTCTTCCTGAAACTTTTTTTGATAATTTTGAAAACAAGACTCTAAATTTCACTAGATAGTATTTAAATTTTAAAGTAAGGCTGAGGAGCTGGATTTTACTTGTATAAGTGGGAAGAAAATGATGGATAAAATTTCACTTAATAGTTAACTAATGAGCATAGCATTAATCTTCCATAGCACAATAGAATCAGATAAATAACAACATCTGTGTTCAGAAATTCAATGGTTCACTACTTTTGGCAGAAGTATCAATCCCTATAATTCCCTTTGAATCCCCATTCTACAAAACTTGGTTTTTTTTCCTTTGCTGTGTGCATGTTTTTCTCTTACTACCTATCATCATTCAGATCTTTTAAGAATCCAGTGAAATAGTATTCTTACTATAAGCTATACTTGATACGTGAGACATCTCTTTTAGTATTTACTTAAATGAAAAGAACAAATTAGTACTAACGGCGAACATTACCCTCCGGATACCCATTAGTTTTTTCTAATACATAATGTTGTCTCTCATCAAGAAAAATTAATGGGAATATTTGTCAGTGTGATTCCTTATAAGCCTTTGACTAATACTATTTGAATCATTTGAAAATTTCCTGTTTCAGTTAGTAAATGTTGGTCTCATGATAACTTCTGGGCAAGTCAAATCATTTTCATTAAATAAGAAGTAGTAGCTAAACACTAGATGGGTGAAATACTGATGGCACATTTTTAAAGTTGAAGAATTTGGAAAGCATAGCAACCAAAGAAGGATTCCAAGAATAAGACTGTGTCTACTGGCATATAATTCACATAAACCCTTGCTTTGCCATATATAGGTAGATTCATATCTAACTTGAATGGATTCTCTTTCTATCGAAGGAAGATTATTTACTAATCCTATTTGTCCACTATTTCTTTTATCACAAAGACACACCACACTAGAGATGAATCAGTAAACAATAATTTGGGGTCATATATCCTATCATATCAACTTAAGATATTTCCATCTCAGTTTCTTCATCATGTAATTTCAGTTACATATTATTTTATCAAATGTATTAGGGTGAATGTTTATAAACTAGCCCTTTAATAACAGTAAATTTTATTCTGAAGCCCTTACTAATCACCAAAAATATAAACTCCTGGCTATTTTTAGATGTTCTGATACTTTGAGAGTCATGAGAAAAACATGTTAGTGAAATAAGGTTATAAGACAAAATGATTCCTGAAATAGTTGATTGAGTACAACCAATTTAACTGGTATTATTTCAGCCCAAGGTAATGGCTTACTGCCAGTACATCTGTCAACAGACTATTTTCTGTGTAGTATGTAGTTTTATTAAAGGTATAAAGCCATTTTAAATTCTTTGGGAGACTGAATTTCACAGAGTTACAAAGTATTATTTCTGTATATTTTAGCAACCCCTTTTCATCAACCAGAAGTCTTACCTCACTTTTGTCCACATAAAAGTGTGTGATTGATGCCACAGTGTACACTTGATATACCGACACACACAATGTTAGTTCCAAGAATTCTCATCAGAACTACAGTTACATTGCCCCAAGAAATAAAAATTTCCTTTATTAATTCCTAGAGCCCAGTGAAATGATTAGGTAGAGCTAGGGTATCATTACATGGACAATGGTGACCTCACTTTTTGGTTTAACTTTTTGACATGGAAAGTGTATAAAACAGCTTAACATTACTTATAATTCAAACAATGTGAGTAGTCATTGAAATCACTTTACCACAGTATAAGGTTGGCATATAATTGCTGTTTTGCATTACAATTTTAGGTTGAATTAATTGAGACATTATCAAGTCTACAGCAAAAGCTAATATCCAAAACCATGAATAATGAATAATACAGTGAATAACAATAGGCCTTAAACACCTTACATTTTCACAAACTTTGTAAATTTGTCCAACTAAACCTTTTTGTTTTTTCTGCTCTACAGATATTTTTGCCACCATCAGTTATAATACATCTTAGCAGATTACACTTCAGGTTATACTCATCTAGTTTATCTCTCAACTTCTTTGAAAATATTCTCACCTTCAGTTGTTCCACACAGACTATTCATAGCAGCTAATTTTAAAGTCACTTCAAACTCAGTATCGACTCCTCAAAAAAACCAACAGTTGAGCAGTATCAGTAACATATGTCAACCCATCAAGAGCCAGGGAAAACTACTCAAAATGACCTACCTTGGTTTTCAGTTGACAATTGATATTGCTGTCGTTGTTCTCAACTTTTTGAGCAGTTCTCATCAAAACGCTAATTATCTGATATTAGTTTATGCTCTCTGAACACATTTCTTCCACTGTTGCAATCAAACATGATTTAATTAACTCACTATATGTGAGTGACTTTCTTTGCTTAGCTAATAAATGAGCCACTCAGAAACTTACTTTAGATTCAGCCTTGTTTTCACTTTTTAGTTTTATGAAGAAATTCTGCTGTGTTATTCCATTTTGTGTTATTTCCATTCCATTTGTTTCCCATTTCTAATTTTTATAAATGTTACTTTCCTGTGAATTAGGAATTTTGTGATGCATGCTTAGTCTGCTAATGTCGACCTGTTTTGTATATTTTTAAGACTGTATAGTCTCATGGCATAATAAACACAGCACTGTGACATCTAATTAGAACACAAAGTGATCCACAGTCCATTGTGCCTTCCTTAAAAGCAGGACATCCAAAGTCCACTTTTCCCTTCCTTTCTGGTCTTTAGATGATAGGCATACAATGGTAATTTTTAAAACTAGGATGAAATATCACAGTACAGCAGCACACAGGGCACTCAACATGCTGCCAAATTATATACAATATCATCACACTGAGCAGCAGTACAAAGCAAGGAGAGCGGCACATATGGTTTCTCTAGCAACCCCTCAACTCCATCATTATAGTCCTAAGACAGCTATAGTCAATAGGTAAACAAAGAGGCATGGCTGTGTTACAATAAAACTTTTTTTATGGATACTGACATTTGAATTTGTAGAATTTTTATGTGGGTCGTTTTCATTTATTTTCATTATCTCTTAACTTTTTGATTGTATGTTATACAATGATAATAACTTTAAATGTCATTGTCTGTCTGGGTGAGTTTCAACTGATTGATTTTTATGCTCATTATGGGTCATTTTTGGTGCTTTTTTCATACCTAGTAATTTTTGAGCAGATGCCACACATTGTGAATTTAACATTTCGGGGTGCTGAATATTTTTGTATTTCTAGAAATATTCTTGTTTTGTTCTGGGATGCAGTTAAGTTACTTGGGAACAGTTTGATCTTGGGGGGGGTCTTGATTTTAAGATTTATTAAGCAGGACTGGAGCCAACAACTGAGGCAAGACCCTTCAATATACTCTACCCAATGACCAGTGAATCATGAGGTTATTCAGTCAGGCTGGTATGACCAAGCGTATGGTCTTGGTATGACTGGTATGACTAAGCCTCACGCATGCATTGTTCAGTTGAATACTCAAGGAGGACCCCCTGCAGATATCCAGATTTCTCTTTTTGTATACCTCTCTCTTCTTCAGTGTTCTGTGCTGCAAACTCTAGCTTCCTTGGCCTCTCCAGACTCAGCTTTGTCTACTCCACTTACGGAGTCTGTTAGGCTCGATCTCAGTTTACCCTTCCTACCCTGAAGCCTGGAAGCTCTTTTAAGGGGTAAACTGTGGCAAACATAGGGCTCACCTCGTTTGTTTCCCATTTCACCCTTGGTTGCCTTAGGTCTAGTATCTTGAAAACTATTGGTTCATATATTTTGTCTATTTTTTATTTGTTTCAGATGGGAGGACAAATCCATTCCCTCTCTTCATGTTAGCCAGAAGCAGAAATCCTGCTATATAGAATTTTATTTCTACAATTGCTTACTGAGTAGCTTTCCATTTATTTTCTTATGGCAGCCATTCCTCTGGAACTTTCTTATCTAAGTTGTATTACCCACATTTAGCATAGTATTTGGACATAGTAGATACTCCATAAATAATTGTTATCTGTAGAACTATTTAATTATGACTTTCTGCTCTTGATTTCCAAGGGAAAATTCTATCTTCATGCACGTTGATAAAGAATCTAAAGAAGTTTAATTAAATTTCCTCTGATTCCAGTTCTAAATTCTTTCCAGAGCTACACTATTCCTCTAGGTCTTTAAGGCAATTTTAAATTTTCTTTTCGTTCTTGTAGTATTTTTCAAGGCCAGATGTCTGTTGTTTTCTGTTAATTCTTCCTGGAACAGGAAAGATATATTCAGATCCTTCTTATCCTACTACCATCACCAAAAGGCAGGGTTTGTGGCCTGTCCATGGCTGCGTTGACTGAATATTTCAGTAAGTTTCTGGTAGCTTAAACTAAAATGCCATTTAGAAAGGTATATGATCTTACTTTCAAGAAGCAGATTAGTACAAGAGTGAATAAATCAAGCTTATTGAATAAGCAAGGTTATGCAAGTGCAAGTCACTTTATAGAAAGTTCTTATGTCCCAAACAAAAAGCTCAAATGCAAGACCGTTCCATTGAAAATTTGGCAAGTTTACACTTGGATGTTTTGAGACATGAGGTTGGTTTGCATACTCCTTAGACTAATTTTAAGTGACTCTCAAATGTTCATCTGATGTGCCTCTGATAATTCCCTCTACCTCTTTTTCCAACACGCCGCATAATTTTATACTCAAAAACTACAATCCTCAGCATGCTTTCCGTCTTTACTTTTCCTGTCTTTCACCTTTTTACTTCATTTTCTTTTGATTTCCTGTAAAGAGCTGTAATCTTAAAGTAAATGGGATAAAAACAGAGGAAGGTGGTGAAAAAAGGAACTATATTATGGCCACCTAATAGGAAGTACCCAAACAGAAAAGAATAACTGTTCCCTGGATATGTTTTCCACTTTTGTTAATATAGATATCGTGCCAAAAACTGAGATCTGAAAAAGGAAAAGTCACTGACCTCAAAATAAGAAAGTACAAAGTGGAAATTAATGAATGTATAAAGGCCTAAAAACATAGCTATCAAGTAATTGATGGCAAGTAATTTCTTAGTAATATTTAGATAAATTTTACATTAAAAGAACAGTGACTATCTTATTCTTGACAAAACTTGATTGTAATTTTTGAAAATACTTCTATTTTACAGCAAAAAATATATATGCTTATGTGGCTGTAGGAGCATTCCATAGTTAATCTGATGTGGGGTGGGACCTTCAACAGTACAAGTACTTAAGTTCCACAGCCTCTTCATCCAGCTATCTGACCTATATAACTTTGAAACTCATGGTGAGGGTGGGAGGAGAGGAGCAAGTACAGTATATTAGTTTGTAAGGGCTGCCATAACGAAGTACCACAGACTGAGTGGCTTAAACAACAGGAATTTATTTCCTCATGGTTCTAGAGCTTAGAAGTCCAAGATCAAGGTGTTGGCATGGTTGGTTTCATTCTGAGTCCTCTCACCTTGACTTATAGTTTTCTTCGTGTTGTGTACTCACATGGTCTTTCTCTATGCAAGCATGTCTGCAACCAAATTTCCTTTTCTTATAAGGACACCAGTCATATTGGAGTAGGGCTCACCCTCAAAACCTCATTTTAATCTAATTACTTCTTTAAAGACCTTATCTCCAAATACAGTCACATTCTGAGGAACTGGGAGTCAGGACCTCAACATATGAATTTGGGTGGGGGGTGTAGAACCATTCAGTCCATAATATACAGCATCATTTATCTCTGCATCATCCTTAAACTCTCAAGAGGCAGAGTGTAAGCAAGCATTAGTACCAAATGACATTTGTATTTCAGCCTCATAGCTTAGAGTTAGTGTATAACGCCCTAAAGCATGTAAAATGGGTTACCTGTCTGAGTTTTCAGTATTTAGTGGTTTGTTTGGTGTTTGTTATTGCTATTTGTTTTTACTTTTTTGGAGTTTTCTTTGATAGTTCAGCGAAAAAATGGGAAAATACTGGGTCATTATCAGATGCAGTCTTGAAACTAAAACCACAAAAGTTTTTTAGGAATAAGTCAGAGCCCTGTGGAGAAAGAGGGCTTTTTATTGTTATTTTAATGATGATACTAATTTGGGGGATACTTCAGTGAATATTGATATCACCTTTTAGAGAAGCAATTTGACAATGTCTATGAAGAATGTAAGAGTATATACCCTTTAACATATAACTCCAGGCTAGGAATTTAACATTAGGAAATAAAAGATGAGCACAAATATTTTGCACAAAGATGTTCATTACATCTTTGCTTTTAATAGTGAAAAATTGGAAGCAATCTACTAGATATTTTTTGAAGACTATTTAGTGACCCAGGAAAAAGCTTGCTGTATAATGTAAAGGGATAAAAGCAGGATACAAAGCTGAATACACACAATAATCCTAATCTGAATGTGTGTATGTATTTATGTCTGGAAGGATGTAATTTTTAACATTATTTAGACCTTTTCCAATGGCCATGTTTTCATGATCAGAGCAAAACATATGTTTGAAAATGTGAACTGATATCTTGGTTGATTATAGCTGTGTTCCTAGGTAAATAGGTGTTTCATTTTTTCATCACAGCATAAAGGAATTTAACATTTCAGTTTATTACTTAACATGTGTCCCACTGAAAGTTAATTCATAAGACATGCAGTTCTCGTAAAGCAGTTATGAAGATATTTCTACTTAATTTAAGATTTTTTTCCAAATTTCTTTTAAGTTACCTCATACCATGATGTTTCCAACTCCTTTTCTGTCTTGATATTGCCTCTTTAGACCTTTGCTGAGTGACACCAAGTTATAAAGTGCAGAAACGGGAATGCAAGATATCATATCCAAAGTATATACTTCAATGAATATCCTCAATCATTCCATTCAGCACTACTACAGTGTAGTGGCTAAAAAGTACCGGCTCTTTTTCAGTGTAAGGGGAAGGGGCAGGGTTGGTTTTGGAGCCCACATATGGTAAGTTGGGCATCCATGTGAGGCAGCAGCCTCATGTGGGAAAGCCAAGCCAGAGAAGAGTGAGGAGGGTATGCATGCAGGGGAGAGACAGGGGTCATGATAGCAGATTGGTCACGATCTGCATGATAGCAGAGAGATTGATCAAGGAACTCTGGTAAAGAAAATGGGAGCCAGGTTTCTCACTGTTGAAGAAGGGGATAACAAATATTAGAAGGGAGAAAGCTGGAAATAACCTTGTGTTTTTGGATTGGAACTGGAGGTATTGGTATGAACTCATGGATTTCAAGAAATGTAAATAGAGAAATAAATATAGATTTCAATATGTGCATGCATCTATGTGCGCGCGCGCGCACACACACACACACACACACACACACACTCCCCAGTTCTATCTACTAACATTCCACTGATAATGAGCACAACTAGCACCATATATTGATTTTTTTTTAATTAAAAAATTTTTTTTCTTCATATAGTAAGTCCTAAATAACATTCTCCACTAACAGGAACTGGGACTTCTTGGAGAAATGACAGATTTCAGGTGTAGGGCCTGGAAAATCTTTTTGTGCCAGAAAGTAAGAACATATTCAAAAATAATAGGAACATGTCAAAGGACAATATCAGACATAATATAGGCAAATAAAACATAATGACTCCTTAGTAGTGGACATTTTTAAACTATAACTATTATTTAATCTCTAAGTATAAATTCAAAATAAAAATCTATGTATTAATCCTAAAAAAAAAAGCTTATCTTATTTTGCAAGAAACTATAATAGCAATTCTTGTAATTTTAAAATTAACTGACTTTTTTCCAAAATATGTCTGATTATAGGCAACGGGTTCAAGGGTTGGTGTCTTAACACAAAATGCAACTAACATGGGACTTTCAGTTATCATTTCCTTCATATATGGATGGGAGATGACACTCTTGATTCTGAGTATTGCTCCGGTACTTGCTCTGACAGGAATGATTGAAATGGCAGCAATGACTGGATTTGCCAACAAGGATAAGCAAGAACTTAAGCATGCTGGAAAGGTAAAATAAAGACTGTTATTCCCATCATAACCTTTTAAGAGAAAATCAATAAGAGCTCCTATCCTTACAATACATAACTTCCTTTCTTAGGAATCTGTAAAGTGATGTATATGTATTGAAATTCATACAGATCAGTTTAAGATGGGGTGTAGATAATGTCATAGCAATAGGGTGCATAATTTAGAGCATAGGCTCTGGAGTCAAACTGGCTGAATTAGAATCCAGATTCTACCACTAACAAATGTGTGATCTGAGCAAGTTACATCAACCCTTCTGGACTTCAGTTTCTCCCTCTGTAAAGTGGAAATAAAATAGTATCCCCTTACAGATCTTTATGACTATTACAGAAAACACTTAGTCTTATTAGTATATGCAATAGTATCTGGAAAACAGTAAGCACTCAGTAATGTCAGCCATTATTACTGTTACCAAATCGTGGGGGAATTTGTTAACATTGTGATTCCACATTCTCTGATTATTGAATAATTGAATGTCTTGAATAATTCTGGGTATTTTATTTTTCAAAATAAAGAGGAAATAGTTACTAAATTCAAGGCAAGGTACTGATATTGGTAGTGCCTAAAACAAAGCTTTAGAGACAAGGACCATTTTTAAAATGATCAAAATGAACAATGTATTTACTTGGAAAAATTTTTGACATATATAAGTTTCTCAGGATCAATCATATTCATAAAAATAATCATTGTAGTAGCGATTTAGAGAAACATTAGTAATGTAGTACCATAATATCTAAAAGTTGAAAGAGATGTCATTTGATCCAGCCACTCACCCAAAGTAGAAATCTCTTGTACAACATCCCTGTTGAGCGTATATCCATCTTTTTTCCACCCTTTTCTCCAGTGGCAGGCAGTGCATTACTTTCCCAGGCTGCTGCCTACCCCTTAGATGGTAGGGAGTTCTTTTTTTTTATTTTTTTGGTGGCCTTCTATCCTTCTCTTCTTGGCTTTCATCTTGATTGAGGTCCAAAACCTGCTTCTCGTGACGCTATGAAGCTGCATCATGTAAATGCCAAGTCTTCTCTTTGTCACCCAGCCCCAACTCCTCTCTTGGTATCGTTTCAAAGATCTATATCACATTGGTGAAAGGCCTGAATATAAAGATGATTTTAATATCATTATGGTCTGTATCAGAGTGATTGTATCATATTATAAATAGCATGAATATTCATGAATAGGGATCCAACCAAGCACAGGACTCATAGAAATCTGGTTTTCATGACCCTTGGACTTTTCCACCTTTCCTGCACTAGATAAAGACCCTTGGAATGTCTGCTTGAGCAGTACAGACTGAACTACATAGCATATATTTGCTTCAGAAACACAGAAAAGTTGTTCAACCCTCCGTGTGAGCAAATTATCACAATTTCCAAGTTAATCTGGCCGTAATTAATTATATTTTATTCATCTTAATTTTTATGTCATGAGCTTTAGTTGCTTATGTGCCGTTGGATTTTTTTCCTTTTTTTTTTTTTTTTTGCCGTACGCGGGCCTCTCACTGTTGTGGCCTCTCCCGTTGCGGAGCTCAGGCTCCGGACGCGCAGGCTCAGTAGCCATGGCTCACGGGCCCAGCCGCTCCACGGCATGTGGGATCTTCCCAGACCGGGGCACGAACCCGTGTCCCCTGCATCGGCAGGCGGACTCTCAACCACTGCGCCACCAGGGAAGCCCCTTTTTTCCTTTTTGTATTATTAAAGTAACCTCAGAGTATACAATCAATAACTGCAATCAAATAAGCAATGTGTCCTTTCCCACTAGCTTTTCAATCAGTCACTTTACCAAACACCAAAACTTAGAATATGGACCAATAAAACATATTGGTCCTTCTTTGATTGCATGTGTAGATTTGGAAAAATCATCAAATGTTTTATTTTTCAGGTTTTAAATGAACATATTAGTAAAAAATAAATAAAATGACCATATTAGTTTTTAAAAAAGGACTGTTTTCTAAGGTTCTGTTTTCAGTCCTTCCTTTATTGTGAAAAATGATCACAAGACTTTTTCATTCGTTTCTTTTTGTTTTCCTCAAGATTTCAGCATTCTCATCAATTTTCCTCATGCACTACAAAATGTTACAGATGGAGATTTCTTTGAGTTCATTTTGAAATTATGAGAATTTAGAGCAGAATCCAGGTGTCCTGACCATGGTCTACATATCCAGTTCTCTCCCGTAACCCAAGTTCTCCTTCAAACAACCTTGGGTATCCACCTAGGTCTTCATCTGTCCCACAGTCCACTCTGCCAGCCTGGAAAGAGAATGTGGAAGCAGAAAGTTTCTCTTTCAAGTCAGCATGTGTTCTCATGTCCAAGAAGTTATTCTGAGCCAAAAGTCTCCTCCATTTTTGATCGCCCTTCTTTTTGAAAACTATATAACTATGAAGAAGCATTACATTTGACCTAAATATCTTTTTAAGTTCACAGACATCAAAATGAAAAACAGCTATATAATATCTTATACAGAATTCAGAAGCCACACTCCATGTTACTTTACAGCAGTGTTCCTGAGAACTTTGGTTGCTATTTGCATTTCTGTGCTAGAATAAAATAATTATTTACTTGATTCTCTCTTCTGTCTTCTTCTTAAATGAGCTCATAATTCATAGGACAGCTCCTTTGCATAATTACATACGGACATAATGCTCACTAATGTTTGATCCCTCTGCTTATGGAACTAGTTTAAATAGAAACTCAATGAAGACTTAAAGAGGGCTAAATTTAGACCAGTGGACTAAATCTTTTCAAAAGGAATTTTCCTTGAGCTTATTATCCTAATATATTATTTTCCTGTCTTATTTTGAGGAAGGAAAAAAAAGAAGCTAAGAAAACTCATCAGAAAAACTTATTGACTTAATGTACTTAATATGTCCCCGTTGTGACTGTAACTCACAACCAGAAGTTTAGCCATTACTAATTTTATTTCTCTATTTTATTATCTTGTTTTATAATACAGCAACTGAAACTGTGGAGAATATACGCACTACAGTGTCGTTAACAAGAGAAAAAGCCTTCGGGCAAATGTATGAGGAGACGCTTCAGACTCAGCACAGGTGATTGTAGATTCATACTGACTGTGTTAACTATAGTTTGTTCCTATAAAGGCAGCACTCCTGGGTGACTCCAGTGGTTTGCCTGCCGACTCATTTGCTCTGGGATCTTTCCTAGTAATGGCATAGCGTAATTCCTTATATGACTCCACCAAGAGGAAACTAGAAAGAGGAGTTGAGAGCAAGCACATTTAGAATATATGTTTTAGGTCCTCCCACATTGCCATGAACTATAACAAAGTGTGCATATTTTTCTTATTTCCATGAAACATGATTGAGGAAATAACATATTTAAGAAAGAAAATAATATTGCCTAGCCCTTTATATTGAATCTCTATAAAGAGTTCACATTTTAAAATGAATATATGCACAACAAATGTGATCAATTCTTTTAATTTAAACTAGTCCTCCTTACCACATTTACTTAGTGATACTCTTTGTATTACTTTATCAGAAAGATAGCTTTGTACTCTTTTACACTCATGCTTGTGGTTGGTACCACCATTTAATTCCCACTATTCTATTAGCGCAACATTAGGATAGAAAATATTTTTAAACAAAATCTCTTTAACTCTTTCAGTAACTATCCTTTCACAGACCTTGTCCATTCATTTGAAAACACATAGAGGCAGCTTTGTTACATTGAACTATAGAGCATATACCTATAGAGAAAATCATTATATTTATTGTTTTCTCTATAATAATTCTCAGTAGTTAAAAAGTCATTTTCTCGGGGCTTCCCTGGTGGCGCAGTGGTTGAGAGTCTGCCTGCTGATGCAGGGGACACGGGTTCGTGCCCCAGTCCCAGAAAATCCCACATGCCGCGGGAGCGGCTGGGCCCGTGAGCCATGGCCGCTGAGCCTGCGCGTCCGGAGCCTGAGCTCCGCAACGGGAGAGGCCACAACAGTGAGAGGCCCGCGTACCGCAAAAAAAAAAAAAAGGAAAGAAAAAAAGAAAAAAAACGTCATTTTCTCTTTAATAATTAGAAAAAGTGTATACCCCCTAAATGATAACATGTCTTACCTTCTGTATTCATTACTCTACATTTATTTAAAGGACCTTACTATACCTCATGCCCCATTATCTAGTAAATTTTGTGCATTTCAGAACTACCTTGAAGAAAGCACAGATCATTGGAACCTGTTACGCATTCAGCCATGCCTTTGTATATTTTGCCTATGCAGCATGTTTTCGATTTGGAACTTATTTAATTCAAGCAGGACGAATGACCCCAGAGGGCATGTTCAGGTAAGTTGGACAAATATATAAACCCTGTAAATGGGTTATGTACTTAAATTAACCAGAAAGATGTCTAGTTTAGAGTGTATTATCATTTAAATCATATATGTGCAAAAGACATGTTGGGGAAATTTTAAAATTTCTTGTTATTTAATATCTATTGATATAAGTGCAGTCAAGCTGGTAAAATACTGATATAACACAGGTACTCTGAATTAAACTCCCAGATGAATTGCTTCCTACTTCAGTTTACTAGATGTGGGAATGTAGGAGTAAAATATGCCGTCTTGGGCTTCCCTGGTGGCGCAGTGGTTGAGAGTCCGCCTGCCGATGCAGGGGACACGGGTTCGTGCCCTGGTCCGGGAAGATCCCACATGCCGCGGAGCGGCTGGGCCCGTGAGCCATGGCCGCTGAGCCTGCACGTCCGGAGCCTGTGCTCCGCAACGAGAGAGGCCGCAGCAGTGAGAGGCCCGCGTCCCGCAAAAAAAAAAAAAAAAGCCTTCTTGTTATCCATTATCTTCCAAGGTGGAGATGGCTTTATCAAGTGTGACTGTAAATCAGTGAGGTAAGTTCCTTGCTCCAGGAGAAACACATGTAAACGAGTATTTCTCTTCAGAAAAGTCACATTGAGAATTGATCATGGCATCCCAATGAGGCTGCCTCTTCCCAAAGCATTTGTTGGTGCTTCTATTTGGAACTCTGTTCACATAGTTATGAATTTCTTTACTTCACAGAAACACCTAAATTCAAATGCTGAAATTAGAAAAATTTATCTTGGGTATTAATTCTGAGCTTCTTAAGTCTCCCTAAAATGTCAGATTGTTATTAATCTGTATCATAAATGTCACTGCTAAATGTTTAGAGCTAGAGAAATCCATACAATATTTGACTCCAAAAAGTAACGTTATTTTCTTTTTAAGAAGCCCACCAAAACATACACATCAAAGCAAGGATCAGCCTCTTCAATATAATGACTTGGGAGGTTACACCTGTTTCAAGGATACTTCCATTTGGCAAAAAATGTCGGGAACTCCTCTTTGGGATTTACCTCTCAACACTCAGACACATTCTTTTGAATATCCTTATTGGTGGCACATATTTGCACTTTGAGGATATATTCAATTTGAAGAAATGACCAAAAGTCATTTGAAGCCAAATAATTTCAGAATAACTTGGAATAATTTTCAGTTCCTCTTCATGTGTTTATTTGTTTGTTTGTTTGTTTATCTATCAAACATTAACTGAGTTCCCAGGAAGTTTCTTTGCTAGGCACTCAGAAGGAAAGCATCCACAGTTCACCAACCTAATATTTTTGAATCTATGGGGCCACTTAGAGGTTTCGTGAAGCAGATTTTCTTATAAAATGGAATATCTGTATGTAAAATGTCAACAGGAATTTTAGGCTCCTTGTTCTACCATGTTTTCCTACCCTCTAAAACAATGTGCAGTACTGTCCGTGTGAACATATAAATCACAATTATGACATTTAGCCCTGGACTTCATTCTGATTACACAGACTAGTTTACAGAGATAAATTAACAAGAAACCAAATGTAAAATCACCTAAATTACTTCATTCAGTTCACCAGCCTGCACTAAATTAGCAAGTTGTTTCTTTGGTTCTTATGAAATGCAGGCAATCACAAGCTTAAAAATTGATTGTATTCCAAAAGTTTGCTTGCAAGCCAATTGTTTGAAACTCAGAACATGTCTTCCTTACGTTGCTCTAAACTTTCTGCAGCCATCTTTAAATCCCCAGTGTCCCATTCCTTCATATAACTGTTCCTTGGTATTAGTAGAGAGCAAGCCAATTAAATATATTTATACTAATGTAGGATGTCTGATGATTTTATCAATTCTCACAGAAGAATTTTCATTTATAAAAGCAATTATAATCCCAGTTACTTTCTAATGAATTTAGCTGAAGATAGTGTAACAAAGCAATCAAGAGAGAATCACCTCATTTTCCCATCACCAAACTCACTAGGGTACCACTGACTCACCATGCCTGCCATCTCCATGCAAGAACTAAGGTCCTTGTCTGCAATAGGTTCCTGCAATCACCTCTTCACATCAGTTTCTGTCACTACTATTTCTTTGCTTTATAATCACCTGTCATAAGAAAAAGAAAGAAATCTCTCCCATGACCTTAAGTCCCCTTCTGCCTACTTTCAATGTCTCTGTTCTCCTTTGCAGCAAAACAAATTCTAGAGTAGGCTATTCTTGTTATCTACACCTTTTCATCTCCAACCTCTCCTAAACTCATTCTAGTCAAGCCTTGATTCCCACCATTCCACTAGAAAGACTCATTATCAAGGTCACCACTGACCTCCATCTTGCCCACCCATGACCCATCCAGTGTCCGGTTTTCCCATCTCATTTAACTTGACCTCTCAGCAGCATTTTATACTCTCCTTCCTGAAACATTTTCTTCTCTAGGCTTTTTCTCCTTTGTTATTGGCCCCTCCTCCTCTATTTCCTTTTCGGGCTCCTGATTTTCTGCTGGGGCTCCACGTGTTGGGCGGCTTTAGAGTTCTCAGTGCTTTTCATCCACACACTCTAATTGGTAATTTCATCCAATCTAATGGTTTTTTAAATATTACCTGTATCTTGATGACTCCCTTCTGTGTATTTCCAACTCTGACCCCACTCCTAAATACCACATGCTTATCCAACTACCTACTGGACACCTCCACTTAGGTATCTAATCATATCTTAATGTGTCCAGAACAGAATTTGAAGTTTTTCCTTCCCAAAGTGTCTCTTCTCCAAGACTTCTCCATCTTAATAAACAGCACCACCATCTATGCAGTTGCTCGGCCCAAAAATCTAAGAGTCATCCCTTATTTCTTCTCTTGCCTTCACCCACCACATACAGCACCAAGTCTTAACAGCTGTAACTCCAAAATACTTCTTACCATCTCTACCCATGTTACCTTCCGTTTTATCTCTTTGCCTGTCTTGACTGGACCACTGCAACTACCTGCTCACTGATGTCCCTGTACTCTCTTGCTTCCCTGTAATCCATTCTCCACACAGTAGCTAGGCTAATCTTTTAAAACACAAATCCAATTCCATCAATTTACTAAAATACTGTAATGAATTCCCATTGAAATTTGAATAAAACCAAATTCGTTACTCTGACCTGAAAGCTCTACACATTTGGGCCTCTGCCTTCCTTTCTAACCTCATCTACCATTGTCTTTTTTGTGATCTGCCCATCAGACCCCTACTTGCATTTCTGTCCCTGGAACTCTCAGTGTTTTTGCACTTGCTCTTTTCTCTGTCTGGAATAATCATTCAGTTCTTTACTGGGCTGCCTCTTTCTCACCATCCAAGCCTCTGCTCCTAAGTCCACTCCTCAGAGGGACTTTTGCTGATGGCTCAAAGTAGTCCTCTTAGCCCTTCTCCTCATCACTCTCTATCCCATTACCATGGTTTAGTTTGTGTATAGCACTTACCACTATGTGAAATTATCTTTTTTGTTTCCAGATTTATTGAGTGCATAGACTGTAAGCTCAGTCAGAGCAGAGCTTAGCCTGTTTTGGTCACTGATGTTTCCCTAGGGCCAAAAACAAGAGCTTGGAACATCATAGGCATGCAATAAATATTCACTGAATAAAAGACTGAACCAAAAATACAGGGAGAGACTTGGAGTGGTGCATAATTAAGCAGTCCAGTCATTCCTGGAAATGTATTCCCAGATTCAGCTTTTCCACATCACTCCTGTTTTTTACAGATTCTTCTCTTTTTCTTCCCTTCTACATCCAAGTGCTTTGGCATAAGGACTGAGTGTAAGTCAAAGACAGCCATTTATAGAAAAGTAGAATGTTTGTAGCTGGGAGTCTACTTCTCCATACTGAGATTTGTTTAGATTAAAACTAAGCAAAGAATGTTCTTAGTTAAAGAATGATACAACTTCAAAATCATGCAATCACTATCATGCCTGCAAATGACATCAGGCAGGACATTTCTTGAATGGGGCCTCTCAAGGCTGCCAACAATTCTGTTTCATATGATAATCACTATAACACCAAACTTGATTGAGTCCTTACTTAGTATTAAGGATTTATAATACATTTTCTGCTTAATCTTCTCCACTACCCTGTGAAATACTATGATTCCCATTGTACAGATGGGGAAAATTAACACTCAAGGAAGTTACCTAACTTGCCCAAAGTCAGTTAATCAGCAAGTGGCAGAGCACAGATTCAAGTTCGTGACTCAAGATGCTAGGGGCTTTGCTTAGTTGACATTTATTTTTATTAATTATTATTACTAATTCTGTGACAAACTTTCATAGAACCTTTCTATAAAATTATTGTTTTTTTTAAAAATTCTTGTGTAGTTTTCCAAACATTTAAATATCCAGAGCTGGGCTGATTCTTACCATAAATGGAACAAGTAACTTGCTTAATATTAGTTTATGACCCTAAAATATAGAAGAATCAAAAGGCCCCCATACAAAAATTCCTCCTCCTGCTGGACTACCATACATCCTGAATTTTTTTCATTAAATTCATTGAAAAGGGTCATTTCTGGAGACGTAAGAATTTTAGCTGTCAGAACATATGTAGGACTGTTAACATGAGAGCAACGATTAATGAACAGTAATCACACTGGTATTTCCTAGTGCCCTGAGGGAAGGAAGAAACAAGGAGCTATCTGAGCTTGGACCACGAGTATCATTTTTGATTTGAGTTTCATTCAACCAGACTACAAACAAAGTAAGGATACCCATACTTTTATAGTATGGACAAAGAAGAGAGGATCTGGGAAATATGGGTATGGGGCTGTGCAAAATGTGAACAGATGAGATTTGTCTTCAATAGCAAAATCTTCAGTTTTCTTAGAGACCCAAAGTGGTCCCCAGCTACCATAAACATGTCACAAGTGTCCCTTTAGACACACTAAAATACACCTGGCCTAAAGGACTCTGTGCCTTCCAAAATCTAAGGACAGAGACAGCTTTCTATATAATCAGCTAATTGAATGGAAGATTTTACAAAGAAAACTCTCTCCTACTAGAACCCTCCTTACATGAAAAGAACTTTGTGCCATTCTCTAAATCAATGGTTTCCCAACTCATCAATCGAGGAGCTGGTTAAACATGCAGATACCTGGAGCTCACTCTACAGATCTAACCCAGAGATCTGTAGATCTGGTGTAGCGCCAGGAAACTACGTTTTACCAAACATCCCAGACTGTTCTGAGGCACAGAATCTGAAGATCACTCTTTAAGAAATATGAGCATAGGGACTGAATTCCAGGCTGCTCTCCATAGCTACTTGAAACCTCAGGGTTTTCTTTTGGCCATTACCAGAAACTTTTCTAGAATTATATAAGAATTGGGGAAGTCATATTTTAGTTTATTGTATAAAATAAAGATGCTTTATTCACTCTACAAAATGTGAATGTATTTTCATGATTTATAGCTACCAGGATGGATAAGCTGTCTCTCTTTCAGAAATGACAGTGTGCCTTATAGAAGGAGATGCACAAAGGGAGTTTTAACAGCAGAATCCCCTGATGTGCTCATAAAGTTACGTTATCAGCAAAGCTACTTAACCAAAACCTTAGCTTTTTCTTCTAAAAAAATAGGCAACATACATTTCTTATGGTAGAAACTGTCTCCATCCATCTCTATTACTGTAGAAGTTTCTCTGAAATGAGCATTTTTTAAAAGGTGGTAACATTTTCCCTCTGCTGCCTTGCAGCCAATGCATAGGCATTCAGAAAATCTCTTACTTAACGTTCTCATACACATACGTGTAGTAAAAATCTCCCCTTCTGCTTCTGTTGGCCCTGGCAACACTTTGGATTTACTTCAGTCTAAATGTACAGACTTTGAGAAATACAACATACGTTTATTTTCTCCCATCTGAATTTTAGTGCCTTTAGGTTAGTTTCTAGCTAACTTGCCTTTTGCAGTATAGTCCAGAAACCATTAGTGCCCAGCAGAGGTTTCTGTTATTCTCCATACTCCCACGTCAGAACTTTCCTCTCTCTGTTTCTTCCTTCTTTGCTACACATATTAGCAGGAAGCTAAGTAGAGCAGATGGGTAAGAAAGAATCAAAGCATGACAGCCTTCAGTACAGTAATTATAAAAGCCACAGCTTTGAAAACTGCCTGATAAGCAGAGAGCCAAGCAGCTTATGTGTTGTGGCCTAGTCCTCCAAAAATCCAAATGCAGTTCTTGACAGGAAATTATATTGAACTTTGAATATTTAATGTGGTTATTGGCCAAAAGAACAATAGGTGGGTTTTCAGTGAATATTAATAGTAGGTTAACAGCTTGGAATAAAAAGGAATAGAAAGCAAGCTAGGTCTCCACCATCATCTTTGCTCTGGTAGGCCAGGCAGCCGTGGAACTGTGTTCACATAATTAGGAAAACAACCTTAGTTAGCCAAAACAAGGAAAACAGGAAAGTCTTCTTTCAGTGTTCATTGCCATGGCAGCCACCCAGCTTCTGCCAGGCTCCTCCCCAGAGATTATGCAGAGGTTAGGAGGAAAAGATAAGGAGACCAGATAGAGGGATCAACCATTGAAGGGATCTAAAGGAGACAAATCAAGGGGGATTTGCTATCTAGGGTCCTCTGAAGATTCTAAAATGGGAAACAAGTGGTAACAAACCCCAACATGCAGGGAGAGACAGTTCAGGTCAGCTTTCCACTAGAAGGAGCACTGTGTAAGGGAAAACAGTTAACAAGGAGGTTCAAGTTCCAGTCCTACAGTTTCATAGCTCTGTGATTCTGGGCAAATTGCTTATTTCTCTGAGATAAAGAGTCTCCTTATTTATTAAAAAGTGATGTGTGTGTCTTACTCCTAGGTGATCAAATGGTAACATGTATACAAAAACATTCTGTAAAACCCAAAGTACCAAATAAATATAAGTTGTGTATTTTCTCTCTCCCTTCCGTTGAGAAAGGGATTTATGGTGAAAAGAAAAGGATCTTTGTACTGTTATATGGATGTTAGGGGAAAAGAGTATGAGTATGGGAATAATTGTAATGGCCACCCCTGTGAGGAAAGATACTCTGTCTTCCAATCAAAAAAAAGAAACTTACTGAGTGGGGACTTCAGAAGTTGTGGTGTGACCTGCTGTGCTAATCTACATCCATAGAAATGTGAGAACTTACTTTCCAACAGAAAGTGTCCCATTAACTTTCAGTTCTATGAGAGGAATAACAATAACTTAAACACTTAATGAGCACTATACTAAACACTTTATATTATTAATGTATTTAATTCTCACAACAACCCCATAAGATGTAGATAGTCTTGTTATCTCCAATTGTCAGTAAGGAAGCAGAAACACAAAGAACATGCACAGGGTCACAGAACTAGCAAATAAATAATGGAGTTTGGATGTAGTCCGAGTGATCTGGCTTCAGAGTCCAGTCTCTGAACTGCCCAGTATACTTCCTCTTAGAATAAGTCACCAAAGGTATACAAGCTAGATATGGGAGCAGGGTTAAGGGGAGACAAATAGACCTGAACCAGCAACTATGCTGGGTATTTCTATTTGGATCAATTGTATTAAAATTAGGATTGTTCATTTCTATGCTTTTTTACGTTGTTCCCAGCCAAAAGATCCTTTAAAAGTTCTAATTCGGGCTTCTCTGGTGGCGTGGTGGTTAAGAATCCGCCTGCCAATGCAGGAGACACGGGTTCGAACCCTGGTCCGGGAAGATCCCACATGCCGCGGAGGAACTAAGCCCGTGTGCCGCAACTACTGAGCCTGTGCTCTAGAGCCTGCGAGCCACGACTAATGAAGCCCGCACGCCTAGAGCCCATGCTCTGCAACAAGAGAAGCCACAGCAATGAGAAGACCGCATACCACAATGAAGAGTAGTAGCCCCTGCTCGCTGCAACTAGAGAAAGCCCACGCGCAGCAGTGAAGACCCAATGCAGCCAAAAATAAATAAATAAAATAAATACATTTATTTAAAAAAAATTCTAATTCTATTTTAGCAGCAATGATGGGCAAGGGGATTTCCCCACTGCTTGGAAGGATCATTGTAGTAATGGTGCAGTGACAACGGCCCCATGAACCCATGAAGGATCCATAAAACTAGGAAAGAAGAAGCCTAGCACGTGAAAACCCTCTCCAGACCTCTTCCTGCTCAATATTCTCTTTCCTCAACCCCAGCCAACCTGGAGGTTTTTGCTATAAATTCAGTAAAGCAGTATAAACTCAGTGTAAATCCATATAAGGATAAACTATAGATAAGATTTCTTCTTCCATGGACAATTTAAATTAAGAAACTTGTAGAAGTTAAATTTTAGGTTTTTGAATTCCTGCTTTACATATTTATGGTTCAAGAATTATTTCAACGTGAAAATCATTTCTGAACGGTGGAATGTTTCTTGTAATCTTATTTGGGCATGAAGGGGCTATATAAGCATTTATGATAGGTTAATACTTTGACAAATGTGTTATTAGTGACTTTAAAACATTCATCATTATAGCAAATCATTCCTCTTTGTATATCCCAAATGGGTGAAATTCCCAAGACCAACATTGGCATGGGAAGTCGGCCTGAACATTTCTCTGGAGTAAGCTCTTGGCTCAGATGCCTCCAGGAGGTTGGACCAATTTGAAGGATCTGGTTTAACTCTCTCATGGAGTTAGAGCACTGGTTATTGTGCAATAAATACTTTCTAAGTGGAAGTGAAATGCAACTTAGTTCACTCTAGCTAATTGGGCCAGACTAGGTTAGGACAGATTCTATAGCAGACCAGCTTTGGCCTCTTTATAAAGAACCCACCTGGGGAAAAAGTATAAAGGAGATTAATGTCCCTGACTCAACCCCCAGATAGTCCCATCACCACAAAGTTAGGTTCCTCAATGTAATCCTCATCAATGTCAACCCCCATCCCACTTAGCCTCCCCTCAACATATACACAATAAAGACAGCATCAGGGCTTTTAGCTGGTACTCTCCCTTCTCTACTAAAACTTTTCTTCTTGCTCTATTGTGCATCCTTTGGATCATTTACCTCTCACAGAAACAACTTCTCCCTTCTACCCTTCTCAGTAAATTTCATTTTATGGGAGACCTAACAAAGACATTAGCCTTTGTACATTTATGCCAAATGATTAAATTGACTTTTAATGACACAAATTTTACGACAGGTAGATATTTTGGCACATCTCAAATCAGAGGAAAATGGTATTTTCTTAGTTGTTCTGAGAAGCCTCCATCCCTGTGGGACTAGAATCCAAGTCTCCTGACTCATAATCCAATTCTCTTCCCATCTTACCTGCTGACTCTTGGATCAGACTGAGGCTGGAGTCTGATTCAGCCTGGTTTTTTTTCCTTGCATTAAAAAAAAAAAAAACCTCTGATGTGTAACCTAAATTCAATAACCACTTCTGATATTTATAGCTGAGTATTAAGTATTTTGAATGGCATTTTGAGCTCTAAATAATTCTACTAAATATTAGTACTAAAACTGCCTTGACATCACAGAACTAGTGGCTACAAAATTTTAGTGTCTCACATCCCAGTAAACTGGTTGTTTGTATATTTTATACTGTGTTTGACATTTGTAAAGACAACAGGATTCAAGATCTGAGGCCTGTGTCACTGAAGAGATTGCCTCAAAATCCAGCGCTTAGTAGGTCCCATCTCTGAAGAAATTCACAAGGAGACCAGTGTGTTTACCTTGCTGTGATCCAGCAGAGCAAACAAACAACTGGGTTCTGTGATGTCTTTTTACTGCCTAATGTTTAAATATTGCCAGTGAAACGGAATTATACCTTTAGCTCTGCCACTGAGATGCATTATTTTTCATTCTAGTAATATGTTTTCATGGCTAAAATGAAAAAGGAAATGAGAGGAAAATATTTAACCATGACCACATGATATGCCACATTTCTGTGAACAATCTGTGTGCTTCCAAACATCATTTGCACACTTACCATTTTATAATTAACATATTTTAAGACTGAGATCATAATCTATAGTAGACCAAAGATCAAAGCTCTTCTTCCAGCCTGGCTAAGGTATATTTTAGTCAGATATTGTTTTGAGGACCTTAACAAAGTACAATCTCCATGCTTTGTTCTCTTTAAATCATGTAGCACTTCAGACAGATAACCAATCATCTGACATCAGTTATCTGTTCTAACTACATTATATGCAAAAAAAGAAAAAAAAAACATTCATATCTACTGTGTAAATTCAGATCTCACTACTGGTGACACATTCTTCCTATTGTTAGTTGAATTCTCTGTTAAATCTCCAAGCAAATGAGCCTTATATCAAGGAGGCTAAGAAGTTTTATATTCATTAGTTAGAGCCTTTGAGCTATCTTTCTAATTGGAAAAGAAATTTTTAAGATTACCTGAGCTCCAAAGGTTATTTTGGTGTACAAGGCAAGGGATGATCACTATGTGGTAGAAAATTACAAAAGAGATATCATTGTTAGGCCTTCAGCATTGATGGTATTGTCTGGGCCAAAAGATTATATTCCAGTGCCTGATTTTTCCTTCGCTTTTACAGCTCTTGTTTGAAAACAGACCTAATTGAGATTCAAATGCTTTATATTTTGATAGAGTTTTTACTGCAGTTGCATATGGAGCTATGACCATTGGAGAAACACTTGTTTTGGCACCTGAATATTCGAGAGCCAAATCTGGCGCTGCACCTCTGTTTGCTTTGTTGGAAAAGAAACCAACTATAGACAGCTATAGTCAAGAATGGAAAAAACCCGTAAGCACAACTCTGATTTTAAATGTCCACTTATTATTAATTGTCTATACGCATGCTCTCTAAATAGAGACTTAAATGAAGGCATTATCTGATAACTGCAAAAGAGAGTGCTATAAAGAATTAAAAGCTTGTTTAAATAATTGTTACGGCTACAAAGGGAGAAAGGGGGTCTTAATCAAATTTTCACCTCTGTTACTAAAATGTACAGACTTTATATTTTAAAATATGTGCTTCTAGTTTATTTATTTGCCTGATGCCATGAGAATATTCTGGAACAAATGATTGATTTATATATTTCATTTTACTTAGACTGCAAAAGTTTTAGTCTGGGATAAAGATTTGCATTAGGATTTATTCATTTTTTTCCTCTGATAACATATGCAAGGTAAATAGTGCCCTGCAACTTCAGATGCCATTTTTCATGGGAAATATATCTGCAAACAAAAGAGAGAAAAAGGGAACTATATTTATTAAATTATTAAATATTAAAACACATGCACATATTTAGTCACAAACTCTAAAAGACTGTGAATATTAAAAGGGAAGCAATAGGAAGATCGTATAATTTCAAAATAAGCCTCTCAATAGCAGTCTTATACATTAAACATATATTCAATTTTTCTAGACATCTTAAATTTAAAAGAATAGCTATTAGGTATATACTTAAAAGAAAATTTTCATTTAAGAGTATTTCCCTCTAGAATTTTAACAGTAGATTTATATGTACGATAGCTTAAAATAGTACATTATCACTAGAACTTCATAATTATTAAAAGGAATGCTGGTTGTCAGAAACAAAAAGATCATGATATTCTCAAAATAGAATACTCTAAGATACATTATTGTCAAAATAAGATTTTATACTTGTCTTTTGGAAAGTAAAGTATGTAGGAAACTTTTTTAATCTTAGAATTTAGATATTTAATAATATTACTACTCATTTCTTTCTAAACATTACAATAGAGGGATTGAGCATCTCATTGATAAATGTCCTCATAGGACTGTATACAAGACATAGAATGTGGAAATGTTCCTTATAAAGACTACAAAATTGTTATTTAATCTTTATTTTATTTAATATATGTATACTTCTAAATATCAGTCCCTATGCTTTAAAAAAGTTAAAGTCTGGTAAAACAAAATTGGCAAATATGGATAGTTATTGAAGCTGGGAGATAGGCATATAGCAGTCCGTTACATATTATTCTCTCTACTTTTATAGAAGTTTGAAATATTCCATAACAAAATGTTTAAAATAGTAGGAATAAATTTTTAAAGGTATTAAGTCTAGAAATTTAGAACATCTCTCTATGCCTTTCCAAAAGGCACCAGAGCATACACAGAAATAATTGCGCTCTCATTATTCTGCAGTATCCTGATGTTATTTTAAAAACTTTTTTTTCACAAATAATATTCATGTGTTGTAGTGGGCAAAACAAAAAGCATTGAATAAGCTTAAAATAAGCTACTACTAAACTTAATATTTTGGCATATATCCTTCCAGGAAATATTTTTTCTAATTCTAGACCTCTTAACCATATGTTAACATTTCTTTCCTTTGACAACAGAATAATTTCATTGTCAAACAGTTTTTGGTACTCCTCCCCTCCACCTACCCACGCCTCCTACCTATATACTGGGCTTGGAATATGCTGAGCATGACTATTAAACCTGACTACTTAAAATGCAGTTGATTGAGGGCAAACATGAAGTTCAAAAGAACCTAAAATCTTATGAACCAAATACGTAAATGGAAAGTTAATCATCATTTACTGATCATTCTGGAAAGTCTTTTGTAAACATCCCTGGTGTACATAAGTATTGGTTTACAAATTACCAACCACTAAAGAGAAAGAAGCATAGAGAGAAAGATAAACTTTTAGGCAAGTGTCACTGCCAAAAAATGATCAATTAACATAAATCTGAATTCAAAATATAATGTATATTAACTGTAAAACATGGTCCAACCTACAAAAATAACATTTACAGGGGCTTCCCTGGTGGCGCAGTGGTTGAGAGTCCGCCTGCCGATGCAGGGGACACGGGTTCGTGCCCCGGTCCGGGAAGATCCCACATGCCGCGGAGCGGCTGGGCCCGTGAGCCATGGCCGCTGAGCCTGCGCGTCCGGAGCCTGTGCCTCGCAACGGGAGAGGCCACAACAGTGAGAGGCCCGCGTACCGCAAAAAAAAAAAAAAACAGAAAAACATTTATATGTACAGTTGATGAGGACCCCAGCTATGCTGAATTAAGCAATAAATGTCTATAAAGCACAAACTAATATTTTTAAAATGTATTTATTTAGAGCAGCTGGTCAAACAGCTAATTTACAGATTGCACTGTGACTGGGTACTGAAGCCAAAGGAAACTAGTGATTTTAGGAACTTGGTGAAGTCCCGTAGTGAAGACAAGAACTACAGATATAAAAATCTCAACAGAAGTGACAGAAACAAATATGCAGTCAGCAACTCTATAGAAAGGAATACGATGTTTAAAATTAAAATGGTTGGACTTCCCTGGTGGCGCAATGGTTAAGAATCCGCCTGCCAATGCAGGAGACACGGGTTCGAGCCATGGTCCGGGAAGATCCCAGATGCCGCAGAGCAACTAAGCCCTTGCGCAGCAACTACTGAGCCTGTGCTCTAGACCCCCGCGAGCCACAACTACTGAGTCCATGTGCCACAACTACTGAAGCCCGCTCACTCTAGGGCCCACAACAAGAAAAGCCACCACAATGAGAAGCCTGCACTCCGCAACGAAGAGCAGCCCCACCTCGCCGCAACTAGAGAAAGCCTGTGCGCAGCAACAAAGACCCAATGCAGCCAAAAATAAATAAATTTATTTTAAAAATAATAAAATTAAAATGGTTGTGGAAACATGCACAATTTTCAGAAAGCATTCAGCCAATGTGCTATAATTTGTTACAGCCTTTCTAAGTCATCCTCTAAACACTGCCAACTTTCTTTCACAGGACACATGTGAAGGGAATATAGAGTTCCGAGAGTCTCTTTCTTCATCCATGCCGCCCAGATGTTCTAATCCTTCCCAGTTTATCCCTCAGCATTGAGAAAGGGAAGACTGTAGCATTTGTTGGGAGCAGTGGCTGTGGGAAAAGCATTTCTGTCCAACTTCTGCAGAGATTTTATGACCCAGTGAAAGGACAAGTGGTAAGACTGAATTCAAATACAACTTATCTGGGGGTTAGTGGGGCTATTCTTAAACATTCCCTTGGGCTTAAGCATCCTCGCTGATTTGGGGAGGGCAAACAGTGCAGTAGTTAAAAAAAAAAAAATCTCTATGCCTTAACTAAGAGGATAAGCAAACCAATAACAGAAATGATGGATAGGACTTTGAGGCTAAGATCAAAGCTCCAAAGATTCTTCAACCATTATAGAGCAGAAATTTTGATCTTATAAGCCATGGAATTCTCTTAGAATACAGGTGTTGGAAGATGGGTGTAATATCAACATCTGGGCTCTTTTGTCACTCTGTTCTGCCTCCCTGGTTCAGGCTTCCTGCTATTCACTCTGGCCATCTCCACCTCCCAACTCTCAAAACCTTAGACATGATTAGAGCTTCTTTCAATCAGCTCCGTTAAGTTCTGATCTCAAAAAAATGCAACCTCTCCCTCCTTTGAACTCCAAGGACTGTTTTTCTCACCTGGCACTTTTCTTACTTTAACTTGTATTCAGATTTTCAATTATTCTCTCCCCACAACCACCACCAAATTACACACACACAAAGACAATTTCCTGTTCTGCCTTCTCCTACCCCCACAAAAAACCGTAAGTCCATAAAAGTCAAAAATTGTCATGTTAGTCATCCTTCTGCTGCAATTTACAGTCTTTTCCCCATCACAGAGTCTCAAAGACTCTTTGAAAAATGGAACAGTCCAAAATGGCTGCCTTGTTACAAGAGAAAACAATGAGTTAACAATGAGTATGAAAATCAGGTGACATTCACCTATTTGCACGTAGCATAGCACACTCCCTCCTTTAAACTTTCCAATGAGTTCCCACCACAGTTACAATAAACCAGAGTCCATACCATCAAATCAAGGTCGTTCATGATCTGGCCCCTGCCTCTCTCTCCAAACTCCTCTCCTATCCCTCCTAGCTCGTTATGCACTGTGTGTCAGTCTCACTGGCTTCTTTATGTCCTTTAAACACACTGTGGACCTTTGTTCTTGCTATTCCCCTGCTTCGAATGTTCTTACTCTAACTTCTTTGCCAATGTCTTCTCATCATTCATGTCTCAGTCTAAATGCTACTTCCTTAGATAGAATATAATGCATCCCGTCGCCCCCTTCCCAGATCCTCACCACACCCTTAGTCACCCTCTATCCCATTATCTTGTCTTCATGACACTTTCTTTTTTCTGATGTTATTGTTTGTGTGCTTATTGCCTGCCTCTCTCCACCAGAATATAAGCTACAGGAGGGTAAGAGCTTTGTCTTGTTTATTACTGTTTCCCCAGTGTCTGAAGAGTCCCCATCACATAATAGGTATGCTCATCAATTGTCACTTGAATTTTGTTATACGTCCATGTGAATAAACATGGCTTTGTACAAAATGACTTATTTCTGCATGTGGACTACTGTATCAATCTGCACCTACTTTCTCACCAGGTTTTAATAAAGTGGGATCCTGTTGCAGTGGAGGTTGGTATTTTTTTATCTGACTTCAATACAGAGCACCAGACGTTATTCTAGACTGTGAGCAGGTCTCTAGAATATATAGCCATTCCTAGAAATGTCAAGTAAGTTTAGGAGTCTGTACTTTAGTCAGTTACATGCTGTCTGCTTCTATACAACATATGATTTATGAACCTTCCTTGGGTAACATTATACTATGAAACAGCTTGAATTCCTAACCTTCTTGTTATGATTTGTATATGTTTGAATACCGTGAACCGTAACATGATACAGTTGTTGGATCTTCACATACCATTTTCCGTTCTGCTTTTGGCAGCTCTTTGATGGTGTGGATGCAAAGGAATTGAACGTACAGTACAGTGGCTCCGTTCCCAAATAGCAATCGTTTCTCAAGAGCCTGTGCTATTCAACTGTAGCATTGCTGAGAACATTGCCTATGGTGATAACAGCCGTGTCATGCCATTGAATGAGATAAAAGAAGTAGCAAATGCAGCGAATATCCACTTTTATTGAGAGTCTCCCTGAGGTAAGAAAATGTCTGAAATCTTGAACTACAAAGCTGTCAAGTAAGCCCAAGTATTTTATTGGGCCTAAGTGGTTATTTTTATGTGCTCCATGGATTATACAATTTAGTTATTGCTAGCAGCTAATGTAAAGTTAGATATAAAAAGCAAAATTTGAGATTTTTGTGTGACTATTTTTTCCAAGACCAAACTGTATTAATATTCACTGAATTAATTTTCATATTTTGATTGTATACCTTCTATTCATTTATACTCTGCCATGTCTACACCACCATCATCCGCCTCTGGACAATCTTAGTAGCCTCTTAAGCTATCTTCCTGCTTCCAGTCTTGCCCCTTTCTAATTCTTCCTCACAGCAACTGGGAGGATCTTTTAAAAACATAAAGTAAATCATACCCCTCCCTGCTTAAAACCTCTTAATGGCATCCTTTGCATGAAGAATGAAGTCAAAACTCCTTATGTGGCTGGCAAGGCCTTCGATGATCTGGCCCTGCTTGCCTCTCCAGCGCCTTGCACATCATGTGCTCCCTCTGCTCCAGCAACACTGGCTTCCTTCTGTCTCGTCAGTTGGCCAAGTCCTTCCCTACCACAGGACATTTACATTTGCTATTTCTTCAGCTGGGGCCTCCCTTCCTCTGGCTCTTTGAAGAGCCAGCTCCTTAACTTTCAAGATCTTTCAGACGTCACTCTTGCAGAGGCCTTCCTTGGCCACCTTATTTGAAAGAGTCCCCACCAGCCCTTATAGCCTATCACATAGTCTTCAGGGCACTCATCGCAGTCTAAAATTACCCTGGTGCTTATTGACTTGTTTAGGGCCTCCTTTTCCCACTCAAGTGTTAAGTAAATGCCTGCCATTTTTGTGACCTCTCTGTATTGGCTGTGATGGCTGACACAAAATCTCAGAAAAGTTAAAAATCTTGGCTGACTGTAGAGAAGCCTTTAGCATAGCAAGCATTGATACAAATCCAGAAGTAGTGCATAGAAACACTGTAACTGCAGGTTAAAATTCTTGCAATATCTGTTTAAACCTACATAAACACATAGATAAAATAAAAATATAGATACCTACTTTTGATTGGAAACAACTTTTATAATGTGATTTTCTAGCTCACTTTAAAAGGAAATGCCAAAGTTTAGTAAGCATTATATCAAACAACTAATCTAGTACCCTGTTCTTTGGGGGAGGATACTCGTCACCATACTTTCTTTTATACTACTAGATCTTCCCTCACCATCTCCTGTCCACACTAATTGATGCCTCTAACTATAAATGGGCCTTTAATACAATTTCCCTAACTCCAGTAAGGTTCTTCACTACTACCTATAATAGAAGGAGTAACATATATTTTTATCAATATTGTGACCCTTTGTCTTTCCCTTTTTTTACTAAGGCATTCATTGCGTTATTGATTCAGGGTCAGATTATTATCCACATACTCCTGATAGGTTTTTTTCTTTAATTTATACATGGTAAAATGCTATCCATTTTATATTTGTACCATTTGACTTTTGTCCTTAAATTGCTTATTATCTTTCATTCTTTTCATTGTACTATTTCTCAGATTTACCCAAAACTACATACTGCAGAGATTCAGTGTCCTTTTTACAATAAACTTTGAGAATCAAGATGATGTTATTTCCAAAAGAAAGAATAGCTTGTTTCTCAGTGTTTTTAACTTTAGTTTACCTTCATATCACTGTTACCCCTAAAATATATACAACCATAGAGAAATCTGGTGCCAAAATATCATTCTGGAATAGGACAGTGGAACTACTAGTCTAGCAGCAATGAAAATGACCATTTGGAGTGAAGAGAAGATAGGGAATTTGGGGGATCACTTAGGAGCTATTTCCAGGGTTAAGTTATGAAGACCTGAATTAATAATTATAAAGTGAAGTAAAACAAGGAAAAGGATGTAAAAGATGTCATAAAAGTGGATTGTCAGGACTTAGCTTAAGGTTGTCTGTAGAAAGTGAGCAAGAAAGTACATAATACACTGGGCAGCTTGCTGGAATAAAAACACACAGAGCATATGGTGAGAGTACAGAAGAAGGAATGACAAAGTCTCCTTTTTTTTTTTTTTAACCATGCAAAAAAACCTTTATTAACATTTTGAACAGGTTCAGCTATTACTAAAACTGGTAACTTCTAATCTTAAATTGGGGCAAATGGCTAGAGTGCAGAGTGATGCCATCATTGGGCATTATGAATGCAAGACTGAATAATTAACAGCCACCCCTCAGACGGAGGACCAGGTGCAGGGTCGACTCTTTCTGGATGCTGTAATCAGAAGGAGTGTGGCCATCTTCCAGCTGTTTGCCTGCAAAGATGAGCCTCTGATGATCAGGGGGGATGCCTTCTTTATCCTCGATCTTGGCCTTCATGTTCTCGATGGTGTCACTGGAGCTCAGAGAAAACCACACAGAGGATGTTGCTTTGAATTGGGTTTTGAAGAATGAGTAGTTCACTAGGCAGAGAGGGGACAACACCATTCTTAGGAGGCAGAATAAGCTCATGAAGAAACACATATATGTGAAAGGGTTTTAGGTATTTTGGGGAAAATAAATTTAAAATTCTGAGCATAAAGCATAAACTGGGGAATTGAGAAGAAGCAGCCAAACAAAATATGCACATGGACTAAATGCGAAGGTTCTGATTTACCAGGCTACGTTTGGAAATGGGAAACCGCTAGACATTTTTAGGCAGACAACTGACATGATCAAATTTTTAAAGAAAATAATTGCATTTGAAGCTCAGCCTTTTGTTTGCTCATGCAAGAGGCTCTGTGGTCTCTGTGGCAATGGCATACACTGCATGAAAGGGGCAAGTCCTGGTACATTACAACAACCTAGATGAGAGAAATTCAGGCCCACATTTTCTTTCCCCCAGTTCCAATTTCCAAAAGTTCTTAAACTCCATGCCCTCCTCTCCCCTCCACGCACAAAGACCATGTGTTTGATGTCAATTTATTGGGTGGCCAAAATGATGTGAGGCTTTATGAAATCTTTATTAGTCCTACTTAGAATGAATTGTCAAATATTTCTACAGAAATATTCATATATTTGATTACTGGTTGCTACCCAGCCCTTTCTGGGGGTGTTAAATAATATATATCACATATTAAATATAAATAATATATAGTATGTACAATTTACAGTATATTTTCTTCTAAAGTAAAAAAAAAAAAAATAGACTTCTTAAACAAATATAGCCCTGTGGGTTTCAGATAAAGGATTATGGACCTATCTGGCAGATCAAGGCAGGAGGGTGAATAGCAGAGCATCAACTCAGAGCATGCTAAGGGTAACACATCTATGGTATGTGCCATGGAGATAACCTGCAGGCATTTGGAAATATCAGCCTGGAAGACGAGTTGGCATAACACTGACTTGGTCTTGAGGATCCTCGGAGAAACACAGCAGGTGTAGATGTCCCCTAGCGGCCACAGTTTCACAGGGTGGCAGCTCTCAGTCAAGCCACATGATGTCTCCCACTGGAACCACCCTGAAACTCCTTTCCAGGGCCTGCAGGGAATCTCCAGAATGCAGTTGGTTTAGGACAAGACTCTTTCTGATGTTCCCTCCAGGATCCAACTGGTATTTAGACCCAGGTTCACATTGAACAGCCATTGCCCCTTCAGTGTCTCATAAAACAGGTGATTTTAGGGCACTCACTATCCCAGTGTTTGCCAGAAAATTTAGATTTTCAGTTTAAACAGGAAAGAATGAAAGCCTATGGTTCTTCATTAAAAACAAACAAAAACCTTCAGTTTAAGTGTCTGATAATGTTTTGGGGCTGCTATTGAGACAACGTGTATAGTCACATTTACAATCTGTTCTGCTTAATGATGGGCAAAAACATCTGAACTGTATTTTCAACCAATTCATTCTTGAGACTTACATCTCCCTGCAAGCCAGAGAAGGCCAAGAGATGCAAAGTGATTTCTAAGCTAGTATTGTATCTTCTTCAGCTATAATAGAGGAATCCACATACAATTTAAGCTGGACTGGCAGAAAGAGCTACAAGCCCTTTATCATTCCCACCCAATCCTCTCTCAATTTCTGGCTTAAGATTGAATTCTCTAATGAGATGGGAACTTTGCAGTGTGTGGAAATGAACTACAGAGTTTTACCTGATTATCTGTTGCCCTATGATTCCAATTTTAATAAAATGCATTTTAGGAGGAAGAGACCCAGCGTGCTAGCAATCCCAGATAAAAATCACAGAGGAGCTAGCTAAAGTCTGTTTTCTTCATAGAGCATTCACTTCAGAAAGGATGCTTTTACTGGGCGTTAGTAATTCAGATACCCATTGTTTGATATAAAGTAAGCAACTGAGCATTTTAAGTTGAAAAATGAACTTTGACATGAAGCAAACACATTTGTTATAAAGTTATATCACAGACTCTCTGGAAACCCACTCTGCTGGAAAGGCACCTCCTGAAGGCAGCCAGGTATGGAGGGAAAGCAATTGAATCACGCTTCTCCAGGGCACTAACATAAATAGCACATCAGTCATGTGCTGCATCTTCTCTATAATGCTGCTACAGGATCCACCTTTAGAAGACTGTACACTTGGACTCACTTTCCCAGTGGAGCTCATCCATCCACACATCCCTGTCTGGGTACCAATGGCATGTATTTCTCAGACAACTGGCAAGGGCTACTAGAAAGCAGTGTGAAACCTTGGAGGGAAGCAGAGTTAACAGGACAACCTAGAAAGCAAGTGGGAGCCTGCTTGCTAATCCATTGTGATTTAGGATGGCTTCAGGATAAGTGAAAAACTTCCTTTACCCTTCCATGGAGGGTAATACTGAAAAAGGGGTCATTAGTATGTAGGAGAGTGTAGAAACATTGTGAAGTGCTAAATGTCACTATCATGGCCTGAAAAGGTGAATAGACTGTCTCAAGATGTCAGCCTAACTTACTGCTAGGATGATACCTGCACCTCTGAGAAGGGCATCACGGCATCTGGAGAGATGTGCCCATAGAGGGTTGGTGAAAGTCAAAGTTAAGGAACCCAATGATTTCCTTTAAAATGATACTTTAAATCATTTTGATCTGAAAACAGAAGACAATTTAACTTAATGGGGAAAGATTTGTGCTTACTGGGAACTTTTTTTCCCTAATAATTTTTTTTCTTATGCTTTAATTTGAACAATTCCTTTGTAGAAGCACAATGGCAAAGGTCTACTGTTTGTGATCAGATTAGATATGTAAGTGAGATGGTAGTGTTTACTGCTGGTTTAGCATTTATTAGCAACAAAGCCCAAGAATAGATTTTAGTACTTGTTGGGACACAAATTTTAGAGAGTAGCAAAATTTGAAATATTTAGATGGCTCTCGCCTACAGTTGCCATGTTAATTTAAATAACCAAGCCTTGCTTTCTTAATTACACATTCCTGTAATAGAAATACAACACACAAGTTGGACTGAAAGGAACACAGCTTTCTGGTGGCCAGAAACAAAGACTAGCTATTGCAAGGGCTCTTCTCCGAAAACCAAAAATTTTGTTGTTGGATGAGGCCACTTCAGCCCTTGATAATGAGAGTGAAAAGGTAACATCCTCTTCTTTCATCTCAGGATGTAATATGAAGTATGAGAGTGGAGTATTGTGGAAGAAATGAAGCTCAGTTTGGGGAAGAAGGCCTGGAGAGAATTGTAGTCATAGGGTCACCAGTTGTAATTAAGGTTTTGGCCTTTATAAAAAGGTTAGAGGCTGGTGGGGAGGTGGGAGAGAGTTGGGACACAGGGCATCTCATGTTTTAGAAAGGTTTTCTCATTTGAATTGGTCTCATTATCAAAAGGGACCCAATTCTTGAAATGTTTCTCCACTCAAGGAAAAAGCCCAATGAAAATTACTTTCCTGTTTTATTATTATTTTAATGATGCCAAACAAAATAATAAGGCAATCTACATATATAAAAGAGTGATCTACACTGCAATGTTGGAGCCTGCTACTCTACCGTCTATAGACTATTAGCTCTGTTTGAGAAGGAAACAAGGGGGCAAACAGACATGTAACGATAAACCTACACTGCAAGGTCCTTCAGTTGTTTAATTTTACTATGTCCTTGTCCCCTAATAGTTCTTGCATGTAGCATGTTCTTATTTGTTAAATGAATGTTGGTTGAATGAATTACAATCTTTCATATTTATCAAGTGCTTATTATATACTACTATCTCAATCCTCACAACAACTTGATGAATTAGCTTATTTTATGCTCGTTTTACAGATCAGCACACTAAGGCTTAGAAAAGTTAAGAAACTTCCCTAAATTTTAATAGATGGTGTCTGACCTAAGATCCCATGTGATTAATCACCACACAATTGCTATTTGTAGATGATTATCATTCTTTATTTCCAAGGAGACAGTGTGTTATGAAAGAAAAAAATGGGACTTCTGGAACCAGACATATTTGGGCTGTAATCCTGGATTCATCAGTTACTAGCAGTGTGGCCTAGGTCCAGGGACCTGGACTTTTCAAATCTTGGTTTACTCATCAGGGAAATGAAAATAATCCTCACAGAGTTACTGAAAGAATTTAAACGAAATATCCATCATTGGAATATTTTATATACTCAGCAAATATTGGTTTTCACCCTCCACTTTCATTTCTTTTTTGTTGTTGTTTGTTTTTTGGCCATGCTTCATGGCATGCAGGATCTTAGTTCCCCAACCAGGGACTGAACCCATGCCCCCTGCAGTGGAAGTGCAGAGTCCTAACCACTGGACCGCCAGGGAATTCCCTCATTTCTTCTTATATAGCATTATAACCTCATTGTAGCTGAGATGCTGCTTTAGCCAGGACAGTTTTACAACTAAATATTTAAAAAAAAGAAAGAAAAAACCAACACAAATAAAAAAATAAAACTGTGAGAAGAAATGAAGTAAATTAGACAATTCCACTTGGGTATGGAAATACTACTTTCCGGCTTTGACTTTGGAACCACTTACTTACAAATAACCACCTAATTTTTATTCATTGTCACGAAAGCTCTTCAAATTAAAAGTATTACTTAATGTGTCTATAATTACTTTTTCTAGATTTCTATTGAGTAGGGTATTTCACAAAGTAGGGTAGTTTCCTTGGAGATAAGCAAATACACAATGAATGTTATTAGATTACCTTAATTAATTTGACTTGCGCAAGTTTATTAGCATTTAACCCAAGGTAGCAATCACTGGTCCTTCTCTCTTCCAGGTGGTTCAGCATGCCCTTGATAAGGCCAGTAAGGGGAGGACATGCCTAGTTGTGGCTCACAGACTCTCCACGATACAGAATGCAGATCTGATAGTGGTTCTGCACAGTGGAAAAATAAAGGAACAAGGAACTCATCAAGAGCTCCTGAGAAATCAAGACATATATTTTAAATTAGTAAATGCACAGTCAGTGCAGTGATGCTGTTGGAGTTAACACATATTTTGATCTTTGTATAATGCAAAGAATAATTAGTAGGAATTACTTAATAATTATTTGGCATGCTTTGATCTCCTTTACTGCATGTATCAATAGAATCATGCTATTCAAGTACAGACATGTTCTGTTTACACACCATCTTCCCTTCAGATTTTTTTTTTTTTTTTTGCGGTACGCGGGCCTCTCAATGTTGTGGCCTCTCCCGCTGCAGAGCACAGTCTCCGGACGCGCAGGCCCCGCGGCCATGGCTCATGGACCCAGCCGCTCCGCGGCATGTGGGATCCTCCCGGACCGGGGCACGAACAGGTGTCCCGTGCCTCGGCAGGCGGACTCGCAACAACTGCGCCACCAGGGAAGCCCCCCTTCAGATTTTTAAAAGGAAACAAAAATTACTAAATTCATTTAAGTGAGATAATCCCTGTATCCCTCACTTTATAAAAAGCACATTTGCTTATAAAGCAATTTGCTGCAAAGTGAATATTTTCCTTTCAACTTCCACTATGAAATTGGGAATATATTCCCAGAGGGAAAAATTACCCAGTTAACTAAATTAAAAGATTTTAGCAAAGAGAGAGTAAGATGTAGTTGGGCCTGTGGCATTGCAGGGAGAATGATTTTAATTTGGAACTTCCCAAATTTTGTAGCAAATTAGAGTACTTTGAGGTAGTCCTTCACTCCAGACCATAGGACGTTCTCTCATAATATCTCTCAATGCTTCTTTCAGTGAATATCCACTGTTTGCCAAAATTCCATTATATTTCTTTGTCAGGGGGATAGGGAGGATTACAGTGTAAAATTTCTGGGAGAATTAAGTAGTTATCTTCCACTTCAGTAAGTGAAATGCCTTACATTGATCCATTCTGAAGATTCCATTATTCCAAGCTTTCGGTTAGGCAGAATAAGTCACAAGCTTACCCGTGTATGAACACTTAGTTACTTAAAATAAGAGCTACGTTTATTACGGGTGAAAATTTTTAAATGCCTTTCTCTATTATTATTCAATCAAGTAATTTGTTTAAACTTTATATGTACTTTATTTTATGTAATATATGTATGATTTTAAAATTCTGTGTAAATAACAATATTGGTAAACTGAATCATGTTTTCCATTTACTTAAATATGTCATTTCATCTAATGATTTATCTCCATCCTTAATTGTATTTTCTTCCATTTACAGTGATACTTACAGCCAGCCTCTCTAAAGTACCCTCTGCCAGTAATCTGAAATCTTGTGAAAAAAATTAAAACCATTTGTGTCTTATGCCACTTTTTATAAAATGCAAAATAAAAATAGGCTTAGGGGATTGAGAACCAGATTATTGTTTAAAAGCATTGGCACTGAAAGCCTGTGGCCCCTTTGCTATGTGTGGATATAGAGCCCTTGGTGTTTCCTCTTTCCAGAGTAGGGTGGAAAGGAGGGAAAGGGCAATATGATACGGATATGCTTAATTCCTCAGAGCAGGAGCAGCCCAGGCCCAAGTCTGTAATGCCTCCTAGATTAGCAAATACCTATAATGCCTACTTTCCCCTTGAGCCTATCCATAGCAATCCTACTGTCATACCTACAGATGTCAGAGAAACACTTTCCTTTCTAATTAATAGACCTGTCTAATTTTTTATTTGCATTTTTATTTCAAAAGATTTTAAAGGATGCTCCACATCAGCATTCTCTTAAAGTCACTGCCTTCATGGGAACAAGCAACCATGCTGAGAATTAGGGTCCCAGATAGTCTACAAGGATCTGTGGGGTTATCAGCTGATGAAGGCAGAAAATAAGTAGAGACCAGCTGCTTTTAGGGACTGCCGCAGTTTAAAAGTTTAAAGTTGCTGTACTGTTCTTAAAATGGTTTTAAAATATATCATTTTATTTAAAACACTAGTTTTAATAGAACCAAGGCACCCCATCCCCAAAATTATTCCAGCCAGCTATGGAATTACTTCAGTGAGGTCAGGATTTTAGGAATATTTGTAGAAACTTTTTCAAAATGAACTACCATTTACACATACCTTATCAGTTTTGTAAGTCTGACTTTTTAATCTGTATACTTTTTCTTAAATCAGGGTATTCTATAACTGGAAAAGAAGCTAAGTTAGGAACTGAGATTTTTATCTTAAAAAAATTGAAATGAAAAGGTACTTTAGCAGATTTAAGTCTAGGTTTTAAATTTTAAATCACTCCTTAAAGCTCTTATAAATTAATTATTAAATAATAATATGTTTAGGTTTATAGTTCCCAACTTGATATTTACGTAAGGGCTGTAAGTAATGAATGCCGCATTATTCAGGGCACCAAATCAGCACATTTAGCTGATTCAGCATTATCTTCTTATAGTGCCTTAGATATTGTAGATATTAAATAAATACTAGGTGACTCAGCTCAGAAAGACGTCTCTCATAGCAGGTACGCGTTATTGATACAGAAATGAGGCTTACATTTTACTGAAAGGATGAGCTGGTCAGCTGCAAATTGTTTTTGCTTCAACAGTCTCATATTGCCATCCCTTTGTCACGGGTATTATCCATCACTGGTGACCCATTGGATGGTTAGCTTTTATTCTAGGCTAGCCTAAGTCCACAAAAATGTTTTCTTTCCACTCACACGCAATTTTAATTTTACTTTAACTAACTTCAATTTTAATTTAATTAATTATGGTCTTTTATCATAGTGATTGAGTTGGTTTAATTTATTTAATTTTGAAATAATTTGGCACTTGAGTGTACCTCGCCAAATTCCTTTTAGATCCTTGTGGGCCTAACTTCCCACAAGACTTCTATCTATATTATTACTAGGCATTCACTAGTCTTGAGGACTTCCTGGTCTCAGGAAAACACTGACTTCTCCCGTCATGATTCATAGCCTAATACTCATTTAGGCTGACCTCAGTCCAAACTTGTCCAAGCACTCTTGCCCTCTGCTTCTACTTGACCTTTGGGCTTGGATATGTTACAGGAGACAAAAAGGAAGCACCAGTGGAGGGGGGTGGTGTGGGCAGGGGAAGGTGGGCAGTGGGGTGGGTACAGGAGAACCTCTAAATACCTGTCCTGGAAAGTCCTAAATATAGTGAAGGCAGCAGACCAGGGAAGTCAGGATCTATCAGAGTCATCCTTTAAATGTTAGTATGTTATAGTAGCTCTCAGCCATCGCCACATCTTGTCCTTTGCACCATCCTTCCTTCCTGGAAAGGAGAGCTGTTCACTGAGTCTTAAAATAATTGAAACACCAATGAGGGTACCAGTGAAACTGAACCAATGTAGGAAGGATAAGGCACAGATATTAATAAAAAGAAATAAGCCACTATGTCACACCTCTTTTATAACTAACCCAACCAACCTACCTTATATCTTATCATTCCTTAAAACAAGCTGTGGTGTGTTTTTATGTTAAGTCAACTTAGGTCATAGCTAATAACCTGGTTTTTAGCCTACTCAATGTGTCAGTTTCATCGTATGTATAGCGTGCTTTGCATATGACCCATTATATGAAAATATTTCCTGTTAGTGTCCACCTGTGTATTCATTGTTCTAATTTGAGCTCTTATTCCCAGAGGGCTACTGAAGTGGAATCATAGGTTGACTGGAAAGTTCACTCATAAGAACTCATGAAGGGAAGAAACTGGGAAAATTGGAAGTAATAAAACAGAAATTAAAAAGCTCATTTAAAAGCCATAATTATAAAAAAAATGCATGGATCATCGAATATCTACATAGTACCTCAAGTAACACAGCTTGCCACCTTTTAGCAAAACCACACTGATAAAGCCTGTATTACTTTTCTATTGCTGCTGTAACAAATTACCACAAACTTAGTGGATTAAAACAACACACATTTATTATCCTATAGTTCTAGAGGACAAAAGTCTAAAATCAGTCTCTGAGGGCTCTAGAGAAAAATCTATTCCTTGTTCTTTTCCCACGTTCCTCAGCGTGCATCCTGAGGATATCTGATTCCTTCATCATACCTCCATCCATCTCTCTCTGCTTTCCTCTCTTACTCTTATAAGGACCCATGCGATTACATTGGGCCCACGTAGGGAATCCAGGATAATTTTCCCATCTCAAGATTCTTAATCACATCTGCAAAGACCCTTTTGACATGTGGATATCTTTGGAAGGCCCAGCTTACTACAAAGCATTCAAACTTTTATTCCATTGAAAAGAAAAGACAATTTTTCTTAGATTTCCACTGAATAAAAGCTAAAAAAGAACCCTGAAAACATCCAATCGAACATCATCGTTAAATGTTGATGAGAGAGCAAAAACTCACAAATCTTCCCTCCAAGCCCTGTGCTATTTCCACTGCTACCCATCCTCATTGCTAGGCAAGGATTTGGAATGCGTTTGTCTTTCTCCCTTCACTTTTGCTACTAGATTCTTCTGTTGCTGGTATTTGCTTTTATCCTGAGACTAGATTTATTAAATAGAAGTTTATACTATACTTTCTTAACCTTTTTCTCTTTCCACTAAAATGCTTTATGCATTAGCAAGTAAAAATAGCATCCTTAATACTGTAAATATATGAGCTTTCACATACTTCTGACTCAGTATACTTTTGAATTTCCTAAAACCATTTTAAACTACTGCTTCTAATCAGAGCTAATTTTTTTGTGTGAAATTTTTCACATAGGCATGGGATAAGCACTTTATGTACATTGTCTCTTTAGTCCTTATATCAACCCTATAATGACAAATATTAACATTATCTTACTTTAAAGAGAAGAAAACTGAAGCTTAAGGGAATTAAGTAATTTGTTGAGGCCTGGGCTTTGGTATTCACAGCGTTATCTAACTCCAGAGCCCACAGTCTCCATCATAGCACCAAGTACTTCTGTCCACAATTTATTCAGGAAGATGGCTAGCCAAACTGAGAGTATAGTCATTGCTCACAGGAGTATATCAATGTGAGGATCAAAGTAAAGTTTTGCCAGCAGTTACGTAGTCTAATAAAATTAACAAGCCACACCCTAAAAATATTCTCTATGTCCACACTGCTGAAACAAGATTGAATTCAGCCCAAGTCACAAGATATGTTTTTCCTTTTGTGCTTACTTACATGTATAAGTGTTGTGGATTTGGACACGTTTTACCTGGTAAAATTGTAGAAATATGAGAATTCCAAGCTAAAAAATTTTTGAAATAGTCACACTTCTTAGACAAAAGCGTAGTATCTGTGATTATAATGTCTATGGAAATATGCTGAAAAGCATCACCAATGTAATTGAGTTTGTTAGGCATGTTTTCTTAATGATTTATACGTAATTATCAAGGTCCAATTTAATCCTTCTAAAATGTTTTACTTTTTAAACTGCTTGAGGATCTGTTTATTGAGATTTCAGAAAAGCAAAAGTTAGACAATTAGGTGTGAAATTCTGTAAATGAATGCAATCACTGCTGCATTATTAAACTGAGGGAAAGAATGGTCTTGTAAACTGATCTGTGTTTTTGTAGATGTAGTAAATGATGGAATGCTATTCTTTATAAGCCAAGTAAAATTTGCTATTGAATGGAGGTATTTTGTTTGATCATCAACTTTACTACAATCCAGTAATGTAATACATGACTAAAATATTTTCTTCCCAGTTGAAAGTCAAGAAGAGATTCTAGGAAAAGAGTTGAAGTTGTTAAATTACCAGAACATTCTGGACAATTGTAAAGCAAAAAAGAAAGAGAGAGAGAGCAAGGGAAAGAATGAACTAGAGAAAGAAGAAAAACCTATTTGAAAATACTCAAACAATAAAGAATGAAATACACTCAAGCAATCAGCTTAGGATTGGAAGGAAAAAATATTCTACCATCAAATCCTCAGAAAACCTAAAAAAGGTGTACAAATTTAAATGTAAAATTCTTACTTCCATGGCCCCAGGTAAAGCAGAATTACACCTTTGCCTACATTAGTTTCATAAATTCCTTTAGTCCCCAGTTTCCTAGGGCTAAATCCCTTGAGAAGAAATAGGTTAAGAGCAACATATAAGCCAAAAAGGAAAAGCCTGGCTCTCACAGGATGGTATGTACAGGACACCAAAGGAAAACAGGAGCAAGAGGGGGTCACCAAATAAGAGCAAGGTCGACAGGGCTCCCAAGGAGGGAGACAGGGAAAAAAAAACCTCCAAAGTAACAAAGAGAATGCTTTCTATTATAAAATGAAATGTTCCTGTCAGTAGTAGTAGCAATAATAAGATCAATAATATAAAATAAGCTAGATTCATAAGTTCTAGTTTTTATATCCAATATATAGTTTTTATATAGAACTTATAAAATTAAGTTCACACTGAGCACTCATCTATCAGGCACTACAATTGAGCCTTATAGGCATTAACTTACTGACGGTAAGATTCATTCTTTTATTCAAATTTTACCAAATGGGGAAACTGAGGCACAGAGTAATTAAGGAATCTTCCCAAGGTCAAACACCAAGGAAGTGACAGAATGAGGATTCAGCTCAGAAAATCTGACTCTATAACCCACACTCAACTAACCCATTAGCCCTCTAAGATGGAACCGGAGGTGATAAAGTAGAACTTTTGAATTATTTACATAGAAAACAACTTGCACTGTGCCTCCCCCTTACACTGCAGACATACAAAGGTGCACGGTTCCTCTTTGGTTAACATTCTGATGTGAAGCTGGATTTTTTTTTCTGCCCACCCACACTGAAAAAAATTCTCGTACACAACACAATTACAATTCGGAAGGGTTAGAAATATAGCTGCTCTGGCAATAGCACATTTTCCCCACAAGTGTTCAGTTTTCTCTACCTTCAGACACACACACTCACAAGTGTAGAGGAAGATTAGACCCTGAGATCTACATAGATTGTTTCTCTCACTGTTGAATCACCCCTGCTATCTTATTTTCAGGGTGTTTATCATGACTCTTTTGTTCCATTTGCAGCCCACTTGCTGATGCATCATTCCTCTCTTTGCGTAAGATAAAAAAGATCTTGATAGCTATGTTATACAAAAACTAAGACAGATTTACAAATGTTGCAACTAGAAAAAAAAAACGGTAGTAACATATGCATTGGGTAATGTATTGGCTAAGGTGGAGCCATCAAAAGTGGTTCAGGTTTGCTCAACTATACTGAGGCTCCTGTTCATAAGAACAACTCTCCAAATACTGTACAATAAATACTGCTTCAGTAATAAAATTATTTTAAAAGGGATATTTAATGACGGACTATAAAATTCCATCTATTTCCATACTGATGGAAGGTCTATGACATTAACCTAGACAAAACATTCGGAACCCAGCATACACAGAATAAGCAAGAGAAGTACAAAACATCACAAAATGTTAATCATTAACTTCTGAAATGTGAAGGACAACAATCCCGTGGTTCTTCGCTGATGTTATGTATTTCAAGTTGCTCCTTAAGTGAATATTGGAATCTTCAGAGAAACTCCAGTCTCGTCAGAAAAGAGTTAACCTTACTCCTTTCTCCACATTCATTTTTACCAAGGTAGATTACAAAGCCAAAGATAAAAGACACTTTCTTTGATTTACTCAGGTAAAATTCTTCTAAAATGTGTAACATTTTAGTAGAGCATACAAACTAAGGACTCAAAAGTACACCTCTAGCTCTAAATCTTAAGTCTATTTATAGGTGTCAGAGAGGTGTTGATTTGAGATTAACATATTCTTAAATTAAGATCTATAGCCTGCATCAAATTCTCAAAGGGGTTTATTAACAACAACAAAATTGAGAACCATTGTTCTAGACCAGAATTAAAAAACAAAAACCAAAAAACTATCTCCAAAACCAGCCACTTTAAATATAGGATTCATAAATAAAAGTTGTAAACCTGAGCATGGATAGAATAATTAGTGAAGTCCAATAAGTGTTCACCTATTTTCTTTGCTGTAGTATAGTTTTAAAAAGGCATAGGCTCTTGTATCCTTTTTTTTTTTTTTTTTGGTGTATTCAGAATTTCCTATATATAGTTAAAAGAAGAAAGAGCAGTTACTTTTACAAAAGTCTATTTAGCAACATCAGTGAGCTCTATTAGTTTGTTATACGCAATAGAATATTTAAATTTACTTAATAATCAAGTAACTTTATTTGGAGGACAAACTAAATTAACCTCTGTCCCCTTGTAACAATTTTAGATCAAAATAGATTGGGCTTAATTCCAAGTAAGTACATATAGACTCACAGACCAAGGTTTAAGTTATTTTAACACAGTTTGAGCATTTTAAAATTATAATGCTATAATGCCTACATATTATTAAATTTTTAAATAGAGTCATAAGGTCAGAATGATGGGGTGATTTTTTATTTTTTTCAAATGATCATTTTTTCCTTAAAGAAAGAACACAAGAAACATTTTACTTCTGTTTTACAATTTTAAGTAAGTTCTCCAATTATGACTGTGATTCACCATCATGCTTAAGGGTTATTTTTAACCCAAGGTACTGAACACAAAGTAGGCTGTTGACTTGTTTTTAAAATTTTTTGAACAACAGAAAATGTATCATTTAAAATATCACTATGGGTTTTCCCTGGTGGCGCAGTGGTTGAGAGTCCGCCTGCCGATGCAGGGGACACGGGTTCGTGCCCCGGTCTGGGAAGATCCCACATGCCGCGGTGCGGCTGGGCCCGTGAGCCATGGCCGCTGAGCCTGCGCGTCCCGAGCCTGTGTTCCGCAACGGCAGAGGCCACAGCAGTGAGGCCCGCGTACCGCAAAAAAAAAAAAAAAAAACACTATGAGATACAGTTTACTCTACTACAAGCTGAGGCTATATTAGAGATACGGTATATGTCCAATCTACTTACCCTCTTCTTCCTTCTCTTCTCCCAACAATTCAAGAGTGACAGCCTCTTTAGAGGCTGTATTTAAGCATTCCTTTCAAGGGCTAATGAATATGTCATGCAGGTATCACTTCAAGCTTGTTAAAGAATAAATTATGTAGAATTATGTAAAACGTTTTTAAGAAACTTAGAATTAATTAGTGATTAAGTAGACGTAACTTTACTCTTGGACGTTATTTCTCCAACAGTCATAAAATATCAACATTTTAAAACAGATCTTTTCGTCCCGCTAAGACAGCTGATTCAAATCAGACTCATTATGTATGGTGGCCATGAATGAATTACCTCTCTTTAAAGGTCAATTCTGTGGCTTCATGCAGCCAGGGGCCAAAACATCTGGCTAATTCAGTCAAAAAAGTAAACTATAAAAATCATGTCATTTTTGGGGGGTATCCTATAGACTCATTGATTGAATCTTTTTTTTTTTTAACTTTTCAACCAGTTACAGCTAACATGTTCAAGTGAATCTATATTTAGTACCATATGACAGTGGTGTCCACTCTCAGTTGGGAAATACAACAGATTGTTTCCCAAAATTCTTTTGTAAAATGATAACACATATTATGTTCCATTTTGCCCACTTACTGTAATTAATCTGGTACTAACAAATGGAAATCGATCTGCAGGTTTCAGTTTACTGGAACTGTATGGTGCAAAGCCTTAAAAGGAGTTTCTGCTTCCAGAGCCAGCACTCTCTTTCCCCACAATGTTCTCCATTGGCCCAGATCATCTGCTTGATTTTGCAACCAAGTGGACGCTCATTCAAAAGGTCATAACCATGGAAGGACAATTCACAAAAGAGGGAATAAAAATAGCAAATAAAGATGTGGAAGAAAAGGTTAGGGATCTAAAATATACAACTTAAAGCAATAATGAGATTCATTTCTTCCTTATTAAGTGAACAAAGAATTCAGTGCACTTAAGGCTGGTTCTTTCAACAGCTGTTTCCTGAAGTATAAACTGCTACAGGGATAGTAATCTGGTCATCCCTATCTAGAGCCTTTAAAGTGTTCTTATCCCTCAAGAATTCCCTCCTCTTTTAGTATCCTAAGGAAATAATCAGAAATTAGAACAAAAAGTCATGCAAAAGGATGTTCAATCATTTGGAAACAGCTAAATGCCCAGTATTGGGGAAGTAGTAAAATTTTGATATATGAGGTCCATACCATTTAAAATTGTGTTTGCAGATAATTTTTAATAGTGGGGGGAATTTATTTTAATATTAATGGGAAAAAAGTAGGTTATACTCTTGTACATACATGTAAGAAAAAAGTCACTTGGAGAAAAGATTATAAGACATAATTGTTGTTTCTCAGAAGTGGCTTTAAGGTAATTTGTTTTCTCTGCTTCTTCACAATTCCTTGTACTTTCTAGGATATCTTCAGTGAGCATCTAAGAGTCTCCAAAAAAATGAAGTTGAAAACTTCTGTTGAAATGGAAAATCTTTGGATTAGGATGGAGGTATTATGAGTTGACAAATTTGCATTTGTATGTGAAGGCCTCCCTTAAAATTCACAGAGGTAATTACATTTTAAAAAATATTTATTAATCCAAATGAATATCTAATTAGTTTTATAAAACAAAGTAAAGTGGGGAAAAAAAGTAGGGCAATTTGTGGAAACTTGCTTACAATTTAATTTTCAGGGAGTGCTACCATCAAGGCAGCCTCCAAAGTAAATTTTCCTACACTTCCCAGTTACCCATTTCTTCTGGACACTTACAGTAATAGGTGTATTGCCTGGTAAAAGCAGCTACCTTTAAAGCCTGGGTTTTTGATAAATTCCCTGTTTATGGATAAAAGACTGCCTGTATTGTTCTTAATGATTTACCTGATTGGCATACATGGCCTGTAAATATTGTTTTTACTTACCCTTTGAGCTGTGTGAAAGCAAGATGGATAAACCTCAGATGCCAGGTTCATTCTCCCCCTCACTTCTTATTAGCCTGTATCGTGTCTAAGCTACACAGAATTTTACTCATTATTTCTGGGGATAATCACAAACAATAATTATCAAAAGATAGGAAATTGTTAGAAAAATTAAATTAATAGTATAAATGAATCACAAGAAAGAAAACTCTTACATTAGGATAATGGATTGCTTCTTGAGAAAATGTCATGAATAAATAAGTGGCTATGGGCTTCCCTGGTGGTGCAGTGGTTGAGAATCTGCCTGCCAATGCAGGGGACACGGGTTCAAGCCCTGGTCTGGGAGGATCCCACATGCCGCGGAGCAACTAGCCCCGTGAGCCACAACTACTGAGCCTGCGTGTCTGGAGCCTGTGCTCCTCAACAAGAGAGGCCGCGATAGTGAAGAGGCCCGTGCACCGCGATGAAGAGTGGCCCCGCTTGCCGCAACTGGAGAAAGCCCTCGCACAGAAACGAAGACCCAACACGGCCAAAAATAAATAAATAAAATAAAGAATTATTCTGCCTTCCTCACTGAATTACTTATTAAAAAAAAAAAAAAGACCAAAACTTTAATATTAAAAAAAACTCTATAAAAAAATAATAAGTGGCTATTACCTTTATGTCCTAAATAGCACTACTTGCACAGAAGGAAAAACAAACTCTCCTGGTACAGAGAACTTTAACTTCTGGTTATTTAGTTGTAATCGATGGAATACCTGGCAACTGAATTTCATATGCAGTACTGCTACTACAACTTATACATGACTTCTGGAAATATAGGAATCCACATTTATGCAGTTTAAGTAAGAGCAATTAAACCGGGGGTAGTGTAAAGTATCTACGGAATCGAATTTGCAAAAGCAAAACTTCAGTATAGGGTCCTAACTGCATGAAACTAATGAATAGAAATTAGGGTGATTTTTTAGATACCTCCTTTTTTATAGCATTAATATTAAAAAGAAGAGTGCACACATCAGTATAATATTACTTTCTTGAAAGCTAGATAAATGTAGTTTCTTAGTATGGCAAGGTAGTACTAGCATTCTAAAAGTGTAAAGCCCAGATTGAAGCCAAACAAGCTGAAAAATAAGAAACAGAAAAGAGTGATAGGAAAATCAATTTTATATTTTCACCCTACAGGTAACAAGTAACTTTTAACTTCATTATGTCTTGCATTTCCCTTTTAAATAGTACAGCACGCTATCCTTAGCATGTTCATGAACAGGCATGAGTTACTTTGTTTGTATATTGTCTTCTATTTTTAGATTTGTCCTTATAGATACATGAATTTCATTCAAAAAATGAAAAAAAAATGAAAAATCAGGACGTCCAGTTAAATCTGAAATTTTTAAAAAAACATCAAATCACGTTTAGTATAATTACATCCCAAATATTGCATGGGGCATACTCATGCTAAAAAAAATTATTTGTTGTTTATCTAAAATTCAAATATAACTGCGTTTCCTGTGTTTTATCCAACAACTCTATGTAGAGTGAAAATACATTTTAAATAAAGGATACTTTCCCTTTTTCTGAAACTCCTTATAATCTCACTTAAACAAGACAAAGACCCATGCAAGTGTATTGCTCCATGGAGCGTAGAGACACATTTATTTGTGCTTAAAAAAAAAAAAAAAAAAAAGACTCAACCATTAAGTTTTAAAGCTTTCTATATTCTGACAAACTCAGTTCCTTAGTAAAAATGGTCCTAAAATTTAACTTCAAAAATATGGAGGAAATAAATAGAAACATTAGATTATTCGTATTTTGTAGTACAATAATGAGTAAATAAGTCATTTTAAATTGTAGAACAAAAAATAGGTCTAGGCTACAAGTAGAACATTGCTAAGAATAAATTTTTGATAATTTTAAGTGAAACTGTCAACCATTCAAAATTTAATCTGATGCTTCCATACATAAAATAAAAAATGAAAACTGAACTAGATATGTTTTCTTAGATTTTAATTAACTATGAAAGAAATAAAAAACTTTTTATTCTAAGACACTATATTTTAAAAACCTTCCTGAGGAATATCTTTCTACATAACTTGCTAATGTAGTACGTAGCCTCTGCATAGGCAAGTTGGCTATAAGAAGTTGAGCAAAAAGAAGTCAGCATTTTCCTAAGCTGCAGTCTACCACTGACTGATGTGCATTGCAACATTTGTTGCCTTTAATTCTTTATTTTAAAAAATTATATACAATATAGATTTCCTGGGTTTGACAAATATACCATCATAATGTAAGATGTTAATAATAGAGAAAACTACTAGAGCTCACCATACTATTTTTACAACTTTTCTGTAAATCTAAAATTATTCCAAAATGAAAAGTTTACTTTAAAACAATGAAGTAAAATTGCTACTTCTTTTGGAGTATAAAGTAATAAGTCATTCTAAACCACTTTACAGACATAAATGCCATTCCTCTACAACAGGGATCACTATTATACCCCTCTTTTGAAGCTAAAATTTTCTCTACAAAACAACAGGTGAATTTTAAGAATGGAACATTTCACTGATTCTGATTTTCCTGGGTATGCATATTAAAACATTCAAATGAACATGTCACTAAGCAAAGTATGTTCAAATTTAATCATTACACCATATACTAAATAAATTATATCATATGCTTTCTACAAAGTGTATGCAACTGAAGAATATATAATGTTCTGTTGCCAAAATATTTACAAGGTTGTTTTACTGCTTCCTATTCATTACAATTACAACATTCAATTGTGATAATAAACTAAAATATGTCACTATTGAGGGTATAAGAAATATATGTGTACAGTCCTCTACTTAACCACTACAGGTTTGTTTTTTTTTTTTACCACTACAGTTTTAAACCAAATATTTACTGGGAGAAAGAGCAAAACTTAGTTTGCCTCATAGTACAAAGGCTATTGAATTGTCACCTACAAGAACCTTATTTTCTTAAAGTTTGGGAGAAATAGAATTTAATGTTATAAAAATGATTATTTTCTCTTAAATTGAGACTTCATATATCTATAGTCAAATTCTGTTAGAGTATGTATAACTTGATAATATTCATTCACTAAATCAATGTGAATAACTTAAATTCATTTCTATCTACTAGGTTCCCCCTCCCTTACAAAGGCCATTGTTTGTTTAATTGAAAGGGGAAAGTGCTTATAAAAACAACAAAACAAACAAACAAACAAAAAAATAAGGGACAGGTATGTAAGAGAGAAACGAAGCATTGAAGAAGAATGAGCACAAAACTTCCTGAAATGATGGGAAACCTGATGATAGGGTACCTGAATAATTAGGGACATTAAATTGGGTGCAAAATTGGGCAGTACAAATGCCTTATTTTCAGTTGAACTAGACAATCACCTGAACTCTGGGGGAGGCGGAGGGCACAACATCTACTTTCTTTCTTCTATTTCAGTGCTTAAAATGGAGTGGCTAAAAAACTTAAAGCTGGAAGGATCGGTCGCCTCAAAGCTGTAAAGATAACCCTAGATAAAGTATTGAGGGTTTTTTCCAACGTTCACATGGAGTACAGGGTGAAATGAGCATAATGTAAATCAACTCATTGTTTGGGCCCTTTCAAATTAGTTGCCAAGAGAGGAGTGAAAACTTGATAAGCAGGCTCCAGTTTCTATGTGTTGATTTAGAAATCTTAAAACTTGTGGGAGCTCAATTCATTTAAAGGAAGAAATTTAAAGGGAAGAAAAGTAAACAAGGAAAATGCTAAGCAATGAAACACTGCTGTATAAAGGATTTTCTTTAAAGAAGAAAACTATAAAGAGTTCCCCTGTGCTTTTAAATTACAAATTTAGATTTCTTTGATTTAAGCTAAGAGTCTGATTTTAAAATGTCTGTCAAAATGTCGTGATCCATTTAAATATTCAAACTGTTGATGCTGTTTCTTATCTATCTTAGGGGGAAAGTAAATATAAATCAAAATCTTAAAGAAGCCCACAGTTTCAAATAGGGAGATGGCTATTTTGAATGAAGCAGCAATGCATTATGGTTTTTAGCCTCCCCCTCCCCCACAGAAAGTACATTTCTGAACTGCAAACCAGGTAGGTTCAGAACACTGATTGTAGCAGTTCCAGGTCTTGACCCTTTTTCTCAGAAAGCAAGCAAAAAAGCACTAAATCACTAAAATAAGTGAAGAGAGATAGCAAGACTAAGTCCAGGTATTTGGTGGCAAATCCCAGGTGGCTTGTCTGCCTTTTTCCAGGAAAATGCAGCCTCCGCTTTCATCAATGTGTACTTTGTTTTGATAGGAATGCATATTTAATCATCAAAGCAAAAATTTTTTACACTCAGACATAAGATCCTTTAGTAGAGATTTTTAAAGTACTTTTAAGACACGAATAAAACTTAAATTTAAAAAGTGACACCAAACTGCTTTGCAGGGGCAAGAAAGGTGAGGGCAGGGAAGGATTATCCACTCGTAGATTTTGAAAGACGCTTGTAGCTTACTTGTGAAGCTTCATTTACCATTGGGGTACAGGGGAAATGCTGTTCCTGGTGACAGCGCAGTGGGAATTCCCACTCCAACAACCCATGAAATGTTACTGCATAATTATTCACCTTCTGAGGCCCATTAGAACTTATCAGCAGAGAAAGAAATTTAATTTAAACTCACCCCTCTGTGCTAAAGAATGACCGGGACATGAGATCAAAGCCCAAAGCTCTGTCCTCCAGTGGTTTGCAACACCTAGGCACAATAGGGTGAGAGAACGCGACATTCCAGCGCTTCCCGGCTTTCCGGACCCTGGAGAGAGGGGTGGAGGTGGGGGTCTCGTCACCGGCTGGTTTGAGGGGGGAGGGTGATGGAGGCCCCGGAGGTGGATGTGTCAAATATATCCTGCAGCTCCAGGAGGCCAGACTGCTTCTACTGGGAGGCTCCAGGGGCTTGGCGCGCGAGGCCCTCACTGCAGACCAGATAGGCCATTCCCCTCCCTTCCCTGCTACTGGGATTGGGGTCAGTGGAGCCCGTGGATATAACCACAAGCGGGAATGGCTGGAGCCATATCACACTCAGGTGTGCAGCTCTGAGAACTCTTGAGTATTAAGGAAGATGCTTATACTGCAGCGCATCACAGGGTGCCTTAAACGCGTATAGAAGGTGCATGCATAACCAAAAATACATGCCAAGTTGAATCCCTGGCATATCTAGAGAGTACAAAGTGGAACCCATAGATCCAAACCTGCACGATGAGCTTTCAAGACCAGAGGGCCCAAGTCCTAGAGCCGCCTAAGAGAGTCAGGGGCAGGGAGAGGCTTCCTGGGAGAGGGCTCTGTTCCTCAGGCCCCCCCCACCCCCGCAGGGAGCGGCAGGTACGTTTTCAAAGTAAAGATCTTTAAAGGGAGTACGGTACTCTTTCCGAGAGATTGATCCATCCTCCCCTTCCTTCAGATGTCACCAAAATACGGGGCCTGGAGAATGTGGCTAGCGCTCCCCAAATATCCAGCTGCCCGAAGGGTGGAGGGGCAAGAAGGGAAGGGAAGAAAGCCCAAGAGAGGTTGTTGGGATTTAGGTACAACTTGGTAAAGACAAGTTGAGTTCTGTTCAACAGGTACAGTGATTATATGTCTATATCTACCTATCGGTAAGATTCTCCCCTAGATAGTCCCTTAAGTGGCTAAACTGTTCTTTTGATTCCTGAAATCAAAAATCACAGCCAATCAGACTTGACTCTGCTTCCCTTAAGATAACAGTGTGAGAAAAGGTGCACAAGTTCCTGGCAAACCCATAATAAAATGACAAGAAGAACACTTCCTGCCGACGGAGGACGCTGCAGTTTGTTGATCTGCCACGGGGGAGGAAAGGGGGAGGAGGCGGGTGAGAGTGAAGAAAGTAGTTTGGCCAAGAAAAGAGAACAGTCGTTGCTAAAGCCAGGAGAGAAATATCCAACAAGTTCGGGAAGAACACCCTCAGCCCGTCCACGCCGCGGCAGGCCCGGGTGGCACCGGCAAGACGCAGAACTTGGCCTATCAGCCCGGGATAGGGTGGGACAGAGGCCCCAGGGTCCAGGCGCTCGGATGGCCAAGGACAGAGGAAGGATGCTTGGGGATTCGGAGAGAAAAAGAAGGGAAGGGAATCCCCCCATCGCTATCCGGCCCGAGTATCTTTTTTTTTTTTTTTTTTTTTGCCGTACGCGGGCCTCTCACTGTTGCGGCCTCTCCCGTTGCGGAGCACAGGCTCCGGAGGCGCAGGGTCAGCGGCCATGGCTCACGGACCCAGCCGCTCCGCGGCATGTGGGATCTTCTGGGACCGGGGCACGAACCCGTGTCCCCTGCATCGACAGGCGGACTCTCAACCACTGCGCCACCAGGAAAGCCCCTCGAGTGTCTTTTGAGCTGGGAGGTGAGCGCGGGGGAGGCTCACCGCGGCGATTCCCACGGTGGGTTTTGGTGGAGCCAGAGAGGCTCCGGGAAGCGCGGGCTGCTCGGGCTGGTGTCGCCTGCGGCGGGCGCGCTGCAGCGCGGTCGCGGGGCACGTGGTGGCGCTCGCAGTCCGCGCAGCGGGCGGAGGCGGCCGCGACGCCTTTGTGTGCGCTGGCACCGCGCGGGGCGGCTTGTCCAGCAGCACGAGGGGGACTGCGGGAGGGGACCGGGGCTCGCGGGTAGACCCGACTGCCGCCCCACCCTTCACTGCAACCCTCGGGCGGACGACGCGCCTCGCCTCCTCCGAACTCTTCCCGGGGGTCTCGGAGGGTCATTTTGAGAGCAGCCGGCACGTCCAGAAGGGAGAGGAAAGAGGAGGTAGCGTTTAGAAAGGCTGGGAAATTCTCCTGGGCTCAAAACCTACCCTTGAACTCAATGGAACAGAGAATGAGGGGAACTTTGGGCAGCCCAGACCTCCGCCTCGAACCCCGCAAGGGATGCAGAGGGCGCCTCCACCCTTCCCTCCTGCGCAGCAAGAAATGCTTGTCTGAGGAGTAAAGTTAGGGAGTGGGCTTAAAAGAAGCCCCAATAAGATGGACTTGAAAGAACACCATGAAAAGCGGCAGTTTTGAGCGGGCGCTTTATTTCTTGTTCCCAGTCACTCCCCACGCCCCACCAGCTCTCCTCGCTGTCTCTAGCGCTCTAGAAGCCCCGACTGTCATTAGGAACCAAAGTAAAATATATAAGGCTGCGTCCTCACCGCCAGGAGACTCCGCAGAAAATTAAATTAAATTAAACACGCGCCCAGGGACGAAAAGAAATAGATTCCGCCACCCCACCCCACCCCGCCCCCAAGCAAATCAACCCTTCTGCGTGCAGGGAATACAGCGAACCTAAAGAGATGGCCACTGACGCGCATCCCCTTAAACCTCAGCCGCTGGAGCCCAGGACAGCAAGGAATTATCGGCTTTCCTTTAATCCGGAAGCAGGGAATAAATAGGGCGAAAGCAAATTCTGAATCTTACTTTTTAAACAACAGCAACAATTGTATATCGAGCAAAGTCTTCAAAGGATGCCACCCAGAACTACAGTCCTAACTTAAAAATGAGTACACTTCACTCCTGTTGATCCCTTAAAACGATTTTCTTTAAAGACAGTGATAGAATTAATCTGCTGGGGCATTTTTTAAAGAAAGGGGGGGAAAAAGCAAACAACTATAGAAACCATATTTTTAAAAGATAGAGAGGAGACTTGATCATACCTGAGTTTTTCTTAGGGGTGTAAGAAGAAATAATAATTCCTGCCTGTTTGGACAGAAGCAGCAAAAGGCAGCAGGAAATTAAAAGCCCCAGTTTATTCAAAATACCTGCATCAAATTAACCCCTCTTTGAGGCTATTTGTATGAAAAATTGAGCAAAATGTAGAACTTCTTTCATAATAATATTCATCTTTACCATTTTAGGCAACCAGAGAATAATCAAATCTTTTTTTCTGTAAAGTTCCTACCTTAATTTACCAGCCAAAAAGATCATCTGACCTTTGAGCTAATCCTCTAAAATAAAATATTTGTTTAAAAAATTCCTCCAGTGGCCTTCTGTAATACTCCATTCAATAATCAAACCAAAAGATCCACGGGGAGATGAAAATGTTGATGGCAGGATTATCGATCTGTCCGCCCAGGAGTCCAGTCTCATCACGTGCTTGTCTTTTTTAATTTCAGCATTCTGTCCCCACGGGAACCTCAGTTGAGAAGTTATACCAAGATTGGAGTTAAGAGGACAGTGGAAGGAGGGCAAACCCATCCAGGAACTTTTTCTAATATCAGTTGTTATAGGAGAGGGATGAGGAAAACTCATCACATTTGTTTAAATTAAGTTTTAGCCTAAAATATTTTTGTTGATAGCCCAACCTTAACAAATCACAGTCACGTCCCTAAGCAAAAGACATCATCCAAAAAGAAGTTGGACCAGAACAGGAAAAAGCAGGATAAGGAAGAAACACTCAAGTTTGGGGAAGAAATGAGACAGGTTAACAGAAAAGCTGGACTGAGCTGCAGTCCTATTCTAGTCTCCAGAGGGTGGACTGATATATGCTGGCCTGACCTCTGGGTCAACAACTAGTTTAACTCTACCTTGATCTGTAAGACTGGAAGCTGGTCCCTTGGTTCAAAGTGAGACCAAGACTTTGGCTTCATTTGAGTGAGCCTGCAGGCACTGTTAAGAGGTGCTTTAGCACAGATAAAGCAGGAAGAAACCACAATTTTGCACTTCATCCTCTATCCTCCAAAAAGATGTTCATCCCCAAAAGGGAACCCTGCCCACCCTGCAGAAAATGAATCTAGAAATATTGCTCAATAACCAACAATACAAAATAAACCAAAGGTAGAACAGAGAGGAGGAGCCAAAGGAAGAAAGTGAAAGTTTGAACATCTATGCTACAGAAAAATCTGTCCCCGTTCATCCACCCCAAAGAAATCTTCTTCCAGACAATATCTCTCCTTGTCATCACCCACTTCGTAAATCAAATGTGATTCTGTGTATAATACAACTGATATTATAAATGTACCAAGCTGCTTTCTGCTTACCTGCCACTACATTTAACTCATTCAGAACTGTTTTCTCCGAATCCCTCAGCTCTGCAACTTTCAATAAAAAAGAAGCAACACTTAAATTGTGTTCTGTGTGTGATTCCTAGGAAGAAAGTGACGAAGGAGACTATTTTACTTTTTAAAAACATTATTTAGAGCTATAGTATAGCAAAGAATCAGAGCTAACTTGCTTGCCTAAAACCATAGGATTGGAAGTCTCAAACATCAGCATAGGCAACAGGATTAAGGCACTCTGCTACTTGGGCACAAACTGCATTATTCTAAAATATTTTATCCCTAATTGTTTTTTTTCTTCTGAAATTACAGTATTTATAGCATTCTATTTTCACTTCCGTTTCTATGGATCATAAAGACTATATAAATTTCATTGGAAAATTTTTAGTTCAAGATGCACACCGAGACTGAACTTAGGGTGGGGGAATGCAAACAGAAAGAAAGAAGCTAAACTTATGAGAATCTGAACACTCTAACTTTTTATTGTTTGTTTCAAAATAATAATATTAATCTAATAGTGAAATAGTTTGATAAAACAGCAATCAACATTTAAAGTATTTTATGTTTCAAAGTATGGCTCAAGGAACACCCATTGCTTAAATGCACTTAGACATAACAAGACAATATTTTTTTATTGGCATCATTGACACCTATGGACAGTAGCCTAGTAGATAGATTAAGGTTTAACCTTCCTTTTCTTTGGTGGCTGTTTAGAGACTTTAAAAGAACAGATAACTCATTTCAACAGGAATCTACTACTGATATTTACCTCTACATAATCTTTAGCTAAGACATGGAATGCCAAAAACCTGCTTTTGTTAGCCTGACCTCCTCCACCCCCTAACAACAAAAGTTATCCCCAAACCCATGTTTTTATTTTAGATGTATTGATCTTCTAGTGTAAGATGTGGCCTTTTAAATACCAAATGCAATCAATGGCCAACAACCTGAATCCTTCTGGAGAGTGAGAAGAAGCAGAACAGAGAAATTTCTTTAAATTGTTTGGTGACTTTGTACAAATTTTAAGAGGTCAGTAAATCCTGATGCTTGGAGCTAAATCTACTGGTAAATAATTAATTACATTTCTTAGACACTACAGTCTTCATCTTGGTAAATAGAGAAAACACAGCTTTGCCAAATATAGCATTCCATCTAAGTAATATCTTAAAGGCAATTATTTAAATATTACCACAAACAGGATTATATTTTGTTTAAATTAGACATTTAACTGAAGATAAATGCAAATGTCCATAGTTTAAAAAGGAAAAAAAATACAAATTAACTGACCTAGTCTTTTATCTGAGTTTATTAATACCATTTAAAATATTACAAATAAATCAATTACATTTCATGCATTTAAAATGCAAGTCTAAAATGTTCCAGAGAAAGGCTTTTCATTTCAATGTGAAATATCCAAATTATTTCAACATTACAATGAGCAATTAGTTTGCAGAATCTGCAAACATTTAAATGTAGTGTCAGGAGTGTTTATTAACAGTTAACAATATTACCTTTAGGAAATACACAAAGGCCAAAATTAGTTGAGATTCACTTGGACAATTTATTTAACACATGGGTTTTGGCAGACCCAGTTATTATGAAATATAGGTGAACTCTCACTTTAACTATGCCTGAACTGCCAGCAAATGCAAATAAGTACATGCTCCATTAAATTAAGTGTCATCCCACATTTATCAAATATTGTCTTAGTTACAGTTTGATACCTATCTAAATTCATACTCGAGCAAAACTAGGCCCGGAAAGTGCGTTTGTGGCTCTGCACCTCCAGAAGTGAGTTCAATAAACCTGCAGCTCATCAGAACTGCAAGAATAACTCTTAATATTTTCTTGTGACAAAAAAAAAAAAATCAAGTTTACTTCAATATATTTTCAAATATTTACTGGAAGTAATGTACAAGAAAAATACTATACAAAATCGTCTCCTGGACAACTGCACCTCGCACCCATACATTGGTGGAGTTATAGTTAATTGATACCTAATCTAGAACGATTCTCCAGTTGTACAAACCATTAGGTTCAGATATATCTTACAATTTTTTTTCTATTTTCCCTTTTGGCATTTAAACTACAGCCTCGTCTGAAATAAACGACAGCTTCTTCACTTCTTTATAAGTTTGAATCACACACACAAAAAAAGTTTAACCCTAAGAATCTTCAACGAATTGCAAAAATTTACAGAAATGGGTACTATACAAATTGACGGCTAGACTAGCAAAAAAAAAAAAAAAAAAAGGAGATTATGCTCGGGAGTGGTGAAAACGAGGTAGAAAAGGACAAACACGGAGATAGTTAATCTGGTCTCACCGGAAAGGGTATTTTTGCATAAGAAAAAGACACCTACCCTCACCCCCACCCCCAGCCCCAACCCATAAGTTAAGTTAATGCGATCAAAATAACTTTGGGATCAATATTAGCAAAGTTTCGAGAGAAAGACTTGCTCACTGCTAGAGGAAAAGCTATCTAGAAGGGAAACCAAATGGAAGGATGCTGTTTTTTTATTTTCTTTAGTTTTTTTTTTTCATTAAAAAAAAGTTATAAAGATAAAAGAAGGCTGCTGCATCGATTCACCAAGACTGCCCTTAGCTGAAACTTGCTTCGGTTCCACCCCAGGGAACAAAGAAAAAGAGGCAGAGCTGACGTCGGAGAGCTAAACTAGGAAACTCTGGTCTCGGTGCCGCCAGATGGGCTCCCGACGGCTCTGCGCAGGACAGGCAGCGGCGCGCAGCGGCAGGGCAGGGCGCTCCGCAGCCTAGACGCCCAAGACTGAGGTTCTGGTACCAAGTCGCTAGCCCGGGGGGGGGGGCGGGGGGAGGCCATGGGTGGGCCTACTGCCTCGCCCTCCCCACGGCGCTGCTCAACCTTGCTCAGCCTAGTTGTTAACCGCACGTGCGGAGGCCCCCGGTCTCCCAGGCACTGGATCGGTCCAGCTCTACCTCCAGTGGCCGCTTTCCTCTAGAAGATGTGCCCGTCAAAGCTGGGGATGACGGAGGGAGGACGAGGAGGAGAGGACCAGAATTAAAGGCCCCGCAAGGCGCTGGCTTGGGCTGTACTGGGCTCCGACAGTGTCACCCGGTGGAGAGAGACAGCCAGGGCCCAGGAGAGCAACGCGTGTTACTTACATGTCCACATTCCCTTTACAAAGTTGTCACTGAGGGAGTTAAAAGAGAGAGGGACACGGACAGAAAGAGACAGAGAGAGTGAGCAGGGTGCACTGTAGAGAGGCTGGAACTGAGGCCAGGACCCACAGGGCCCAAGCGGACCAAGGTGGGAGGGGGAAGGCGAGAGGGGCAGGGGCGGGGTGCGCGTCACTCCAGGCCGTTGCGGTGCCCAGGCTCGGGGGGCTGCAGCAGCTCCGGGGAGTGGCAGGGCGGGCTGCCCGCGGCGCTGTGCTCGCTGTCGGTGTCGCTGCCCTTCTTGCCGCCGCTGCCTGACCCCGCCGAGCCGCCGCCGCCGCCGCCGCCGCTGTGCGTCTTCACGTGCTTGCTGAGGTGGTCGCTGCGCATGAAGCGCTTGTTGCAGACAGGGCAGGCGAAGCGCTTCTCGCCGGTGTGGGTCCGCAGGTGCCGCTGCAGCTCGTCGGAGCGCGTGAAGCGCTTGCCGCAGAAGAGCCAGTTGCACACGAAGGGCCGCTCGCCCGTGTGCCAGCGCAGGTGCGCCTTGAGGTGCGACGTCTTGCCGTACACCTTGCCGCAGCCCGGGATGTGGCAGCTGTGCAGGCCCTTGCGCCGCAGGCTCGCCCCGGCCGGACCCAGCCGCTCCGCCTCCTGGCAGTTGGGGCAGTCGCAGGTGGCGCGGCCGGAGTAGCGGCGGGCGGAAGAGCGCGGGGAGCCCCCCAGCGGCGCAGACGGCCCTGCGCTCAGCATGGAGCCCGCAGCTCCGGCCAGCGGCGATGGGGCCGAGTCCGGGTAGGAGCCGGGCAGCACCGGCTTGAAGCCGTCCATGAGGTGCTGCCCGGCGGGGCTGAGCAGGTGTGAAGAGGCGCCGCTGCTGAAGGCTGAGTGGCTCAGGCCTGAGTAATCCGAGTTGTAGCCTCCGAGCGGCGAGTGCAGCGAGGTTTGGAGCCCCCCGGCGGCGGGGTGCAGCGAGCCGGGCAGCGCCGCCGCGCCGTTCGGGTTCTGCACGTCGATCCAGCCCGCGCCCACGTCCCACCAGCTGGAGGCGCCGGCCGAGCCCACGTCGCCGGCGGCGCCCAGGCCGGGGTGCGAGGGCTTGAACCACGACTCGTATGGGTGCGCCATGCCCACGCGCGGGTAGATGCCCTGCAGCCCGTCCACAGAGGTGTGCACCTTGGAGATGAACACTGGCTGGTGGGAGCCGTCCTGCGAGTGCGCGGAGGAGCCGCCGCCGCCGCCGCCGCCCCCGCCGCCGCCGCCCCCCGATACGCCAGGGGCCTGGAACACCGAGTAGTCGTTTGCGAAGGGAGAGCTCGAGGCGGCGGCGGCGGCTGCCGCGGCAGCGGCGGCAGCACTGCTGGAGGTTAGGGAGAAGGCGCTAGAGCCCGGCGAGCCGCCGCAGCTGAACGAGTCGGTCACCAGGGCCGCAGCCGCAGCCGCAGCCGCCGCGGCAGCCGCCGCGGCCGAGGACGAGCCGCCGTTCCTGGAGGGGCCCGACACGCCGAAGCTCGAGAGACTGGAGCCCACTACGTTGCAGCTGCCGGAGGAGGAGGACGAGGAACGTTTCCAGGGGTGGAAGCCTTTGCCGAAGGAAGATGAGCTGTCCGAGAGGGAGGAGGGAGACGGGCTGGGGCTGCCGATCTTATTACAGGTAGCAGCAAGCATGGCCAAAGGAGTCGATCCCAACCTCGGTTCTTCCTGAGAGAAGGAGGAGAGGAGAAGGGGTGGGGGAGGGGAGGTGGGCAAAGGGCCAGTGGGGGAGGGAGGAAGGAAATGTGCATTAGTCCTCCGGTAGCCTCCAAAACGCCCCACTGCACCCCATTTCTCGCTGCGGCGCGGCGCCACCAACTCACCTGGCTCCCCCAACAGCCCCGGCGCCCGGCTGCTTTCTACTCTATGGGAGGGGACAAGTTTGGCTGCCGGCGTCTGATTCGGGAGCAAAGCGCCATGCTAAAGAAGAGTTTGACAAGTATTCTCAGCTAAAACGCACACAAGGCCCCAGGCACTTCGAAACAAACAAGCAAGCAAAAAGTCCAGATTGGGGAGGAAGGAAGATTCCTTTGCGGAGAAGCCTGGGGAAAAACCATTGGATTGCTTTTAAGAGCGCTACCCCTGTAATCCACAGAAGAGCTTTGAAAATCCTGTTCCGGTCCCCAGAAACCCATCCTGGGTTGTTTCTCCCAGGCCAAAAGACGTCAAACTATAGGGCTGGCTCGCTCTTCCTGATATTCTTTAAAAAAAAAAAAAAAGTCTACAATAGTAAAAAAGAGAAAGAGAGACGGGTTCAACGTACCTGCAAGACAAGGCGGGCTGCGGAATTTTCTAAGGGGAAGAGGGAAAATCTGCAGTTTGCCCAGGAGGAAAAACTTGCTCTCTTTACCCTCGAAATCGTCGCACGTAAAATGGGCTGGGCGCACGTCTCCCGGGCGGGGAGAGGCCGGGCGCTGCGAGGTGGCTTGTCTAAATGCCCTTCGAACCTTTTCCTGCTCTGAAAAAAGTGACTCTGCCCCCCTCTGCCCCCCTTTCTTTTCTCCAAACTCACTTGTATTTAAAGGGGGAAAAAAAAGCTCTCAATAGAGACTGATAGCCCGTGGCCTGGCCGGGGCGACTTTAACCCCCTCCGATCGGCAATAAAAGGAAACTAATTAAACCAGCAAGAGAAAATCCTGAGACTCACCCCTAGAAGTGAAGTTGCCATCACACAAAAGTGCCCTCCTCCTCTCAGAGGATCTTTTTTATATTGATAAATCAGAGGCAGTGTTTTTTTTAGAGGTGTGCAATACAATGATCAGTTCCGCCCATTCCACCACAATTGTAGCTCCCTCTCCGGCTTTGAAGTGCCGCGGAGGCGCGGCCAGCCAATCTGCGGCCTCGCCGGGCCGCGCCGCGCGCGCGCCGTGAGGTCATCGGCGCCGCCGCCGGCCGCCTCGGGGGGGTGTGTGGGGGGGTGGTGTTTGGAGCGGGAGCGGCGCGGGTGACTGTGTGTGTGTTGCAAAGCGGTTGTGTGTGTGTATAACAGTGTAACTGTGTACAAGTGTGACCAAGCTGAGAAGAAGACAGTGCAGACTGAGGGATGGGATGGGGGGAGGTTGGGAGCAAGAGTATAGCAGTGTAACAGTGACGGGGGGAGGGGAGGGACAGTGCAGAGAGGGAGAGGGGGTTGTGAGTGACAGTTTAGCTGCATGTGTGACAAAGGGGGGTAAGAGGGACGGACCAGTAAAGTGTTGAGGGGAAGGGTGTGAGTGTAGTGTAACTGTGAGTGACAAACCTCGGGAGAGAAGAGGGACAGTGCAGTAAAGTGTGCGTGGACGGGGGAGGTGGTGTCTCAGTGTGTTTGGTGTTGGGGGAGAGGAAGGAGTGTGAATATGGGTGTTTGTGTGAAAAGAGGGGGAGGGTGGATGAGTGTGTGTCCGCTTGATGTGGGAGAGACGAAGGCCGTGTGAATGTGTGAGAGAGAAGGGGGGAATCGTGTGTGCTTGTGTGTGTCTGTGCCACAGAACTGGGGGTGGAGAATAGGAACAGTGCAGTAAAGTGCACATACGTAAAAGAGAGACATGGTGATTTGAAGAGTGAAACTGCGAAGTTGAATGAGGCTGAATAAATAAATATTCACAAACGCTATCACTGTCGCCAACTTCCTCTGGTTTCCTGTAGCTCAAATCTTGAGTGATTTTTTCCTCCCTTAATTTCATGGATACTATCACTACATTTTAAAAGAAAATCGTATTAATACCTTCCTCTCCTTTCCTGGCTCTACAGCCGAAGGGTAGAAATTTAGGGAGGCTGAGGGGTATTTTTTTAAGAGAGTTAGGGCTTGTGTGCGCCTGCGTCAAAGAGTTGTTACTTTGCTGCGGTAGCTTTTTTTTTTTCTTCTGAGGTGGGATTCGGCTTTGGAAGTGCAAGTCTCACTCTAGGGGAGAGTGTGTGTTTGTCCCGTGGCGATGAGTAAATTTCAATACAAAAGGATTAGATAGAGAAGGGGGTGGGAGAGTATTGTTTTTTCTGGGGGTGAGAAATTGAGCGTTTTATGGTATTTAGGAGTTTTCGCAGGAAATCCCGCCGCCTCTTTCTGAGAAAAAAAATCAGGATTTTGATTGAAATCTTTGAGTTTTATTTATCTGAGAATAGAAACAAGCTGTTGACAAATCGTGGACCACATGTATGGAGGCGTCTGTGTCTAATGGCGTTTGGGCCAGATATCTATGAGTGTGTATGCATGTCAATAGACAGTTCAAATTTGGTGGGTTTTAGAACTTGCTTGCCATTTGTGTTATTAGTTGCCTTCAGAAATGTAATTACAATTTCACTGCCACCACAAGGGAACATCATAAACTGCAGAAAGCACCATACCAGTGTAACAAAAAGTCCACAGCCCTTGGAGCCCTATTGAATATTCATATGTTTAAAAAAAGTAATTCACATTTTTAAGCAGTTGCAAATGCTCCCAGAAATCTAATTTTAAGTCGGAGTTGATTAAAATGATACTAGCTGAGAGAAGTGTTTTGTTTTGACTGGGGAAACGTGTTAATTTTATTATTGTTTTTGAACCTTCCTCAAGTACGTCACAGCTTCTGGAGATGTCAAAAAAAAAAAAAATCCTCCTGGGGTTTACTGAACTCCAAAGTCAGGTTGTAGCATTTGTTTCATGGAGCAGAGTTGAGGCTGATGTTCGTGGTATGAGAGTGTGTGTTTCTGACCCCTTTTTAACTGTGTTGGGATATTGACTGTATATCATATATATCTATTGATTAAGGGGGTAAGGTACACTCTTATACTTTGAAGTAAGTGTGAAGTAAATTAATGAACTGCTTTCTTTCTCTGAAGGCTGACGCTTACCATAAATGTCGTGTTTCTCCCTGCAAGCCACTCTGAATGATTTTAGCGTGTTGAGAAGGCGTGACAGGCCAGCCCAGAAGGAGGAAGGGGTGGGGGAAAGGAGGGAACTCTGTTTAACAAATAAAAGAGAATTAACTTCATTGCTTTGGTCTCCTTCTATAATGATATTCATTTTAAGAACCTAATATACAGTTGTTCAAATTTGGGGTTTAATTCTAACCAATACCATCATCCTCAAAGGTGGAGAAAAAAAGGTTTGAGGGAAGACTGTCTTCTATGAATAGTTATTTATTTTATCTTTTTATCCTCCTATCTCTGGTAGGAAGTGAGGCAGGACTATTGAAAAGTTAAATACTGATTCTGAGAGTAAACAGAGGCATTAACCACTGTTTCCTTAAAAATCCTAGGAATTAGAAAAACTCAGCATCGTGTGATTACAATTTTGAGTGTCTACCTCTAAGATTTCATTTATATAAATTCACTTTAGAATCGTATGTAATTCTGCCTATAACAATGGATCACAGTGTTGGTATGGATTTAATGAACACACTGGATTTCTCAGTTTGCGTAAGGTTGGCTTGCAGCAGATTTTCACAAAGGTTTGCACGTGCATCTTTCTTCATTATGGAATAATATATTTATGTTTTCATGTATATGTGTATTCCATTTTTTCCCATTTTTAAGTTAGGTGTTTATTTTATAGTAGTAGTGTCAAAGGTTTTTTCTCATCCTACCCCCTACCCCAAAAGAAGTGGTTAGTGTTTGTCATAAGGCATAAGACAGCAGAATTTAAAAGGAAAGACAAAGAGAATTATATAATTGACCAAAAATTAAAACAACAATAATCTTGCTTCTGGTTTCAGTGAAACTGGTCTTAATAGCAGCTCTTTCTCCGCTTTGCAGAAGTGACTCTATTATTTTTGAATCGCCCACAGGAGGGAACATCTGTAATCCATTGTAGATAGAGCCTGTCCAGCAAAGCATTTCATGGCACATCCAGTTCAGCTTACCTTTGGTGATATTGATCACTGCTCTTGAGTATTATACCATAATAATATGGAGGTTTGGAAGGGGAAGAAAGACAGGAAGTGCAGCCTTTCTAACATTAATTAAAAGTTTCCCCACCCCATATGAAGTTTAAGTGCTGGCAGGGAGAGGGGTAGATGGATATTCTGCTGTTTCTTACAAACCTGTGAGATCCACTTTCAATAAAGCTAAAATCTATTAGCATTCTGTATGCATCTGCAGCATAAATTTCATTTGAATTTCAAATTTAATAAACCAGGAGGTTTTTAATCATCCCTGGTTTTATTTGTTTGATATTAACATGCTTATTGACCGGGTCTGGTGACCAGTTTGATCATTACAGGACAGCAAAAAGTTAATTAAAACGACCACAGCCCCTTAATCATATCATCTGTCTCATCCATGTCGCTCTCTTTATTACCGGTGATGATGGATAGTCTCCCAGATTAATTTCTCTGTTTCTTCGATTTGGACAACAGCTTTTGGGACCTAATTTACATCCTGGGAACAACTTGCTCAAGTATATCTAACACCTTGCAGCTACAATATACATCAACATCTCCTTAGATGGAGTGGAGAAGGGGAGCCTTTTTGCAGCCGGGTTTGAAGACTAATCAATGCTGCAATCTGGAGCTCTTACGCTTTCACAACCAAAGAAATGGAAGGTCCAAAAAAAATTAGAGGCCTCGATCCCTGCTTTTCCTTTTCGGGGAGTGGGGAATGAAATATGCCTCTGCTGTTTGGTTAAATAGATTAAAATGTGTAGATAGGACGACAAGTAAATAAAACCATTTGTAACCATTAAGTACAAGTGGGGATTTATAGTCGAAAACATCAAAGTTATCCAGGCTTTCAAGTGTCCGGCCACACATCTACACCAAACAAGGTTTTGAACGTATTAAGTGTGGTCTGGTAAATACACAGCGCTGAAAAAGCCTAATAGGAAAAAAAAAAAAGTACACATGAACTATATAGGCGCCTGTCTCTGCTGGGTACGTGTAAACCGGGCTCTTCGCATCTGGCTTTCCTGAGCGTTGGCAGGGACGCGCAAGCTGTGGAAGCTGACCGGCCAGTGCCCGCTGAAGACCCAGGTGCCCTGGTGGGTGCCTCTCCCCAAATAGGGAGACAGTCCCCAATCCCTGGCCACTGTGCGGGGACCCCGTGCGCGGACTCGTTGGCTATTAAATAAAGCCTGAAGTAGGGTGGGGAGAGAGCCGAGCGCCGCCGGCGGCTGCGGGGAGGAGCGGTCTGGGCCAGGTTGGGGGTGTCTCCTCGCCCGGAGCCCTCTAGTCAAAGTTTCTTTCCTGCTGAAAAGAAAATCTGGCCAGGCATGGACCTGTGGATTCCTGAGGAGTGCCCTTTTGCTGTCCATTCCTGCTTTCGGGCAGCTTTACTAGGAAGTTGCCTAACATTTCCTGGGAAGGGAGGTAATAAAAGCCCCTCGCTGGTGGCAGATTGTTGAGCTGTAGGTGGGAAGGGATCAGTCAGCCAGAGCCCAGAGAGGGCTGTATTTTCCTGATTGGAAAATGGGAACTTCCATACTGAACAATAGCCCCTATTAGTGAGGCTATTCGGTTTCAAACTATCCGGCCACGTTTACAGCCGAGTCCTTACTTTCCTGGTACTGCTTAATTGGATGCATTTGTTGACCACAGCGAAGCAGTAGTGACTCTTGATCTACTTGCATAGGATCTCCGGCTGGATGCAAAGCCTTGCCTTGGTGACTCTTTTTAAATAAATAGGACTGCTTGAGAAAGCACATTATTTCTTAATTGACTCGATCCCTCCCACCATCACACTGCTTCATATTTATTCTTTTTCTCTGACGCTTCGAAACATTCAAAAGTTAGGGACATTTTAATTGAAAGAGACTCATCTAACTTAGGGTATTACATCCTTTGATTCCCTTAGCTAGGGCATTCAAATTGCCTATATTCAGAAAGACAAGGGAGAGTTTTCCAGTATATCAATCATATGAATGTATTGGTAAATTCATAGATAGGAAAAATACGAAGATATTTAGCCAAATAGGTATTTCTTCCTATAGTAAAGGAAGAAAAATCATAATTCCTTATTTGTTGTATGCATGCATAATGTTCATATCCTCATAGTATGTTGATATGATCATGTGCTAGGTCTACAGGCAGACGTGTATTCTATGGTATATGTCGTATTCATCTCCCTGACAGCCCACAGATGAAATTGATAATTAATTCTACAGCACTTCATATTTCTCTTTCAACACGTAAATGAAGGAAACACATGTAGGGAAAAGAGAGTTTGCTCATTTGGGGGTGGTATGTGTGTGTGTGTGTGTGTGTGTGTGTGTGTGTGTGTATTCTTGTTGTGCAAGGCAGGAGAGAGAAAGAGAGAGGCTTAGACATTCAGACAAGTTTGTCCCTGATTTTTTCCTAGAGTGGATTTGTTTCGGCTGTTTTCTCTTTTGGTATTATATATCACTTTCTCACAGCTAACACGCAGACTTAAAAACTACTAAATTCTTATCCTCAACAATATTGATTTCTTTTCATTCTGTTCTGTTACTAGAGGAGGTAATGCTCCCAGATTACCCCGTCGTCTCCACCAGACGGGTGACAATTGCAATCGCAGTTTCGGGAAGATAAATGTTACTCTGGGAATTGTGTTTAATTACAAATCATCTAGGAGCTGCACCGGGTCTCTAGGTTTAACTGCACATGCGTTCACATCATTGTACAAGGTTTACAAATGGGCGATATTTGTGAAAGGGGATACATTTCGCTTTTCTAAAATCAGGGGACAAACTAGGATGCCCCCACTTGGGGTTTGTCTCAGAGATAACACAGACCAAAAAACACCAATAACAAAAAGTTGGGGCCTCAGAGTGCTTGAAAGCATAAGAAAATTTTTTTCCATTGACGTTTACCTTCAGATCAATTTTATGAAAATGAAAACCTGAAAATAAACCAGTCTTTGTTGAGTTCTTAAAATCTCTTAATGTAAAACCATTTTTGTAGAGAGCATTTCTGAACTCACAGATTCAATTTTCTTTTCTTTCTTTTTTTTCCTCGCAGCCCTGTAGATTTTCACTGAAATAGCCCAATGGTTATTTTTTACAGTTCCTCTTGTAACTCAGCTGCTACCTTTGTGTGTCTGATTCTTTGCTTCTACGGCAGCTCAATTAGTGTTGTTTGTGTGTGTGCTCGCTTTTTTTTCTAATAGTCTTATTAACAAAAAAAAAAAAAAAAAAGGTGGCGAACAGGTTATTCTCTTAACCTGACCTGGCTGTAAGAGTAAGATGAGCAGCACTGAACAGATGTCCCCATTTAAGCCGTTCTTTTCCCACATGCCTGCTGGATATTGCAGGCGCGCAGGAAGCTCGCTTCAAACCTGGCCCATTTCAGGCCATAATGGCCACGTTATTTCGGCCCAGTGAACACGAACAAAATCGCGTGCTTTAGAATCATTCGACTCTGAGTCCAGGAAAAGCAGGGGGTGTGGTGGCAGTGGGGGTGGCTATGAGGGGGAGCTGGGGTGGGGAGCCGATTTCATCTCGGATCGCAGGAAGAGAACTTGCTCAAAAGAATTTTTCCCCAGCAAATATGGTATAATTTACAGCGCAACTTAATAATCTGAGGGGCAATGCAAAAGCCCTTTGCGTTGTAAACCGCTTCTAATTACCTGCCAGAGCAATTAGCTGACTATCACGAAGAAATTAGATCGCTCAATGTAGCATAAATAATGCGAATAATTTTGTAAGAAGAATGGAAAGCGAGACCTGGTGTTTCTTTATAAGGAAATAACACCTCGTACTGTACGAGCCCTCCATGAACACATATTAATGTCCAGGCATGCATGGCAATGAGTCCGAGCAGGAGCCCTCTGGCTGCGGTTCAGCACTTTTTCCGTTTACGTATGCGGGGTGAAAGTCGGCTTCCAGGCGTTCGATCTCCAGTCTTCCAGCTCACAGTAATTAACACATAGCGACTTCAATGGGAAAACCTGTTTTCCAGATGATTTTTACAATGCAGCTTTATGTCTCATTTGGCAGTTTAAATAGCTGGAGTTGTTTTCTGGCTTCATCTCTACTATCATCTGTTGAGCATATTTTGCTTAGTGTATTGAATCCCACCCAAAACTTGGGTACAGGCTTTCTCTAACTTTTTTTTTTTTTGAAGAAGAAGAAGTGGGGATATCAGAAGTCACTCTGAGGACACTAGGGCAGAGAATGCTTGTGGGGACGAGAAAGATATCTGCTTTTCTGAATGAGGTTGTACAGTATATTGGAATATTTTTTGTGTGCCTCACTTTAACTTTTTATTTAAAAATCTACCTCAGTCATTTTATATACATAACTCATTTCTCTTGACTGAGTGATTCCTATAGGGGGATTCATATGGTGAGTTCACACATTTCTAAAAGATTTTTAAAGAGTAAACAGAAAACCCAATTTTGGAGGAAAGCTGACCGTGCATTTAGGTGTCTGATAACACCATCAAGCTCTTTGGAATTTACTGGGTTTGTAAGTCACAAAGGAGAAAACAGATTCAAAGATGTTTGGAAATCGAATATGTGCGCCAACAGCTACACACACACACACACACACACACACAAGCTGTTGCTCACAGCTCTACGCGTTCCAGTGCCGCCAAAGTGAAGGGAGTCACGGGTCCCTCTTTCCCTTGTGAAAGAGATGGGTCATACGTTTGGGTCAAGTTGAATCGGCCTGCAGAGCTTCCGTGGTAATCGAACTGGACGTCTGCATTGGTCACTGCAAAGGGTGTCTTGTGAACCCTGGAGTAGCTTGGTCCCGCACAGCCGTCGGGGTGAGTCCCGCCCCCGCAGACCCTAGTGGATTAGGGTTAGCGCCGCCACACCCCCATACCCCGCTCCTCCCTACGCATCGCCCAGGTCATGTGTGAGCATCTTTCATGCCTGTTTTCAGTGAATTTTTGCAGGACTTCCCAGTGGTCTTGGCCCGAACAGCCTCACATGCCCAGTGTCCTCCTTCTGAGAAGACAGAGACGGTTTGGCTTGTGACTGGAGAGTTCTAGATGGAAACGGAAGGAACCTCAATGATTAATTTCGTCAACGCAGCCTACAAATTGGGTTACTGCTGCTTACGGCATCACGTCTATGCAGTCCTCCTCCCTCTTCAGACAGGCGCTAGCCACCTCAGGCTCATTTCCAGGAGCTCAGGGCTGCAGGGTTAGCGGGAAGGATGGATACAAGCCTACAGAGAGGGGCATCCACTTAGCAGATACCGCCCCCACTCTAGAAGGTGTTGGAAATAAAATATCTACAGCAATTCTAGGAAATTCGTGACATGATGCGCTAAACACTTGAGTTCAAGGGCGTCTACCTTACCCGCGCGGTCCCCCTTCCAAATCCAGACAGAAACGCCCATCTCGACTAAAGGAGGGGGCACGTTTTCATTGAAGGCTTGACAAGTAACGACTTCTGTACTCAGCAGAGGTTACTTTTCAAGAGGAAATAAAATCTTGATTCTTGCTTATGGATTCTGGAAAAGTAATAGTTTGCTCAGATACTGAGAACGCAATTTTCCACAGTCGCCTCACCGGAACGTAACCGACTCACGGAATTGCATTTTGCAGCTCGGTCTCTCCCTACCACTTAGCACCACCCCTCCCCCAACGTCGCTGTGAAGATTCTCTCTCTTAAATAACAAGGACCCTGCTGGCCACCAAGGAGGGCTGCTGCCCCATTTTAATTCAAAACAAGACCAGGACTGCAGGGTTTAGAGAGTGGGAGAGTGAGGTTCCAACTTTTTCTTCTTGAAATGTCTGCACTTAACCCGCAATAGGCAATATAGTCTTTTTTCCTTCCCCGTTGTCTTTATTTAAAGGTTTCTTTCTCAAATTTTTTGCAGTTTCTTAAGGTGAGATAAATAAGCTGAACTAATTATTGTCATGTCTGTAATTGCTCTAAAAACATTTTCCAAAGGGGCCTCATAAGGCAAACACATAGCTCTTTGATCAACACTGAAGAGAGCAAACATTGGAAGGACCAAAGCCCACTACTTTGGAGTCTACACTCTACATTTACAGCCCTGAAATGGAATGGCCATTACCATCAAAAGGGCAGCTATTAACGGCAGAACGTTCTCATTTTTCTGTAGGTGGTACTTCAAGTAGTTTTTTTCAAGATGACACCTATCCTAACAGAGGCATAACCCCCGCCTCACCTCAGCCTCACCACCGTGAAGCTGGAAAAAACAGTTGCTGCAAATTGAAACGATTTGACTAGTACTGTCCAAGGTCAGTTTATTTGAAATTTTCTGTATAAAAATGTTGGAAGAACTAAGGAATCCACTTCAAAACTTTTTCTGTTCTGGTTCAAGAAGAAGCTTCAGAGAACAAAAGGCAGACAAAACTGATTTCTGCAATTCTGGCATACTTACCGATTGGAACTCTTGTAGCAAACTAATAAAAGCCAAAGTCAAAGCAAAAGAAGCATTGTTTGTTGTTGCTAAAAGACACCCGCACTATCGATTTTATTGACTGACTGGTATTATGGCATTAAAAAGAGTGTTTTGCTCAATTTCAGTGTTTCAACAGATTTTAGCAGATTGAACTGAAAATAGGCCAATTGATATACGTAAACTTTCAAAATAAACCTTAGACGGATATGCACAACTTGTTTTATTAGGCGATTTGCTGTTGATTGACCAGCTGAGTATTGACCAAAACTGTTCTTTCTCGTAAGCTTCGGTGATTCGAATTTCCTTCCCCTTAGGTACCTAAGATTTAAGAACAGAAATTCCAGAACGGTCAGAAATAAGTAGGAAAATTGTAGGTTTAGAAATCTGCGGGAGGAAATTAAAGTCAACTTTAATTGTTGACTTTAAAAAGGCCTGATCTGTGCAAGTTCATAACTCAGCTGGAGGGGAGAACCTCGCGGATATCACGTAATGCGTCGCCAGCCACCACGCTTTGCGCAGGGGCAAGACTCGCGGAGGCCGCCGTAGCCACAGGAAGCCGCGAAGATCCCTGCGTTCCCGCGATTAATTGTCCGGGCAACCGCAGAGGTGCTCCCGCTCTCGGCTTGCACGTATCCCCGGGGTGTTTTGCCCTCCAGAGGGTACTTTTGGTTTCATGTCCCTTCTCTGTGCTGTGGCCATCTAAGAGTTCGGGAGACAGGCAAGGAAAAACCCAAGACTGTAGCCGAGGGGTGGGGTAGGGGGATTAGGAGGAGACGCTCCCCCTCACATCCGCCTGCAAAGGTGGCAACCGCCCAGCGTTTTTCCGCAGCTGAAGCTCCCCAAGAAGTCAGCTTAGTATCCCGTCCTTGGGGACTCTAGGATAAAAGGTGAGTAGTGGACAACTTTCCCCACCCGTCGCAGTGGGGAAGAAATGAGCGACGGTTGTCTGGGAGGCGGTCAGGAAGACCTTGCAAACGAGGGGTCGTCGGGCTTCCCGGCAGTCTTCCGGAGCCTGGAGCCGGGATCTCTGACAGACCGGCACCCAGCAGTCACAGAATCTGCACTCCCCCTTTTTTTCTCCCCTCGCCCTCGCCCCCACCGCGTTTGCCGCCCGCCCCGGGACCCGCGCGCCAGCCAGTGCCGGCCTAGCGCGCAGGCCCGCGCCGCCTCGCACCTTCTGGCCCCGGGCGCAGGCCGCCCGCCGGGGGGCACACGCGTCCCCGCCCGCCCGCGCGGTCCGGGCTGCGGTGGCAGCCGGAGCGGGAGGCGGAGGCGCGGGCGCAGGGCTCCGCCGCGGCCCGGCCCAGCCCCGCCCCGCCCCACCCTCCGGCCCTCCCCTCCGCTTAGCCGCGCTCTCCCGCCGAGCGGCGCCGCCGGCTCCGCGCTCGGCCCGGCTCGGACGCCGCCGGCCTCCGCGGCTCCCCGGCCTGGAAGGATGTGTCGGCTCCCGCCAAGGGGGAGGCACCATCCCGCCCCGCGGCGGTCATTTCGCGGGGACTCCCGGGCCGTCCACAGAAGCCTCTTTCCGCGGGCCGGACGGGACGGGAGTCGGGTGTGAGGCGGCGGCTCCCTACCCCGGCACTCAGCCACCCGCCCCGCTCCTCCTCTTTCCCTCCCCGGTCCCTCCTCCTCTCCCACCCCCCGAGGGTTCGCACACCCCGCGGGCGGGAAGGTGCCGCCCTCGGGGCGGACAAAGGGGCAGGCCGGGCGGAAGGGGGTTGCGGCCGGCACGCGCGGCCGCGGGAGGGGCCAGCCGCGCCCTGGCCGTCGACCTGACTCCTGCTGGGCGGCCGGCGCGGCCTGGGGGCGGAGAGAGGTGGGCGGTGAGGCCGGGGCGGGGTGCCCACCCCCCGCCGCTGGGGCCGCAGGGGTGCGGGAGGGGGTCGCGGACAGGTCAGGGGGCCTGGGACCCATCCCACCCGGGCGGTGGTTGAACCTCCTGCTCCCCTCGTCTCCCCCTCCAGGTTTTGACCCGACTGGATGTAAAAGCTCCTTTGGAAAATTTATATTCTCGTTTCTCTGTCAGCGATAATACATCAGAATCACCCAAAGGGCTAGTTTAACGCAGATTGCTGGGCCCCATCGCCAGAGCTTCTGCTTAAGTAGGTCTGGGGTGGGGACGGCTAATTTGCATTTCCAAGTAGTTCCCACGTGATGCTGAGCTGCAGATTCGGGTACCGCACTTGAGAATCACTGCTACACCATTCCTTCCTCACCACTCTTCCCGTAGAAGTGGGGAGAGGATCTTCCACAGGGATTCCCAAATGCACTGGTTGTGTTCTCACTGCCAAGGCAGCCTTACCTCCTGAAGGTAAGCTGTATATCGAGTATGAATGGGATTTTCTTGCCAGAAGCTCTAAATTTGAGACTGACCAAATGCTGCAGTGTAATCCTAGCGCCAGTGGTGCTTGAGAAAGTGAGGCTGCATAGATGTGAACGCCATAGTTCAGTTGGTCATTTCCCCACACTGAAAGCCTGAACCAGAGAGATGGGTCCTGCCGCTCCAGCACAAATTCAAAAGGGAATCAAGTAATTCCCTTTTGGTATAAAGACAATCTCCTGTCTGCTTTTCTTTATAAATTTTTGATTTTTTTCCGTCCTATATTCTCCATATTTTTGTTTTATATTTTACTGAGGGACCTAAAAGTGTTAAAAGAGGGCACAAGAACTAGGTAAGCAGAAAAGATATTGGAAAGAAACTTTTTTAAAAAGCCACATTACTGTTGAAAATTTCTCTGTTGTTTTTTAAAAGCATATCTATGTATTTAAAGGGAACATAATTAATCTTATCATTTTAAATGCACCCCCTGCACTCTCAAATCTGATTCCGCCAAAAAATTTATTTGAAAATCTAGTGTGAAATGTATTTTGACATTCCAATCCAGTGAGAGTTAGTTGAGGAAAACTCCCGAAAAAGAGACATGCTAAAGTTTTCTTATCCCCAGTGGGCGGTGTTAATCATCTGGTTTGAGCCTTGTAGGTTTCATTGTCAAATACTTGGGTTCTCTCAAAGGGAAGAAAGTTGGGGACTTGCATTCACTGTTTTTAAAGAGGAGATTAAACACAAAATCGATTTAATGGAGCATCTGTAATCTTAAATACAAGAAGTCAAGAGCTAAAGCTATAATAGAAAGGTTAGCTTTCCTCCATTGTTCACACACTCTAACTCATATTTTTGGAACTTAATTATCAATGAAAGCCACTACATCAGTGCAATACAGTATAGGCAAATTACAAGAACCTTTTACTTCTCTCAACTGGGTTTAAATTGCAAATCTTAACAGTGAACAGTGTGCTTTTGGCACTGAATATTCAATACAGTGAAATGTGTTTTAAGTGAACCACCCAAGGGCCCAGGAACATTTGCTTAATAATGATACTTTGCAATTCTATAGGGCCTTTCAGGCAAAGATCTCAAGTGGAATGCTCTTTAACTATACCCTGCATGGGAAACCTTGGGAATATTTTAAAGTGCTCACTTAAGGTCTATTGGAAAGAATCTTTAGTATAGATTTCACAGTATGGTTTTAAGAAATGAGGTACTGCCGAATTTTCGATCTCAGGGGTATCATATTCATGGGGGTTTGATGGGTACTGAATATTTATTAGTTATTTAATGTGAAGCTTAAAGTGTATATTTCCTCAAACTTTTTATTTTGAAAAATTTCAGACCTACAGAAAAGTTGAAATAATAGTACAATGAAACATTTCACTGAACACCCATATTCCTTTCATCTAGGTTAACATTGTTAACATTTTGTGACAATTGCTTAGGTTCTCTCCCTCTCTCTCCCTTTAGATAGATAGATAGATAGATAGGTGTCAACATACTGTATCTAAATAGGTAGATATGGATATAGAATAAAATTGTTTTCTTGTTTGTATATTCATGTACATGCACATAGTTCTGTCCCTACCCATTTACATTATGAACATCATTGCACTTCACTCTTAAATGCTTCAGCACACTTCTGGTAAAAGGACATTCTTTTGTCTACCTATAATGCCTATATAGAATATATTCTTATTGTTGATTTTTAAAAAGCTTTCCATTGACTTTATTTTTGAGTTCAGAATGTCCATAAATTTTATCAGTGTTGTCTATGAATTTAGGAAACGAGATTTAAGCCAATGCTGGCATAAACAATCTAAAATACTATTGTATTACATAAGTGTCTTGGGAATTTAAGAACCTGATTAAAGAATTATTATAGAAACAATATATACTAAGTATTTTGAAATCAGATTTCAAAAACAATTCAAGAAACAGAAGACCTTTTTGACATGCTATGGAACACGAGACGAACATTTATATTCCAATCCAAGCCCCTCTCCCCCGCAAATTTAATCTGCTTTTACCTTAATTAATGTTTGATCTAAATTTGCAGAATAATTGTCTTAATTATCCACTTCATTTTGCTAGCTAGTGTAGACTTGACCAAACTGAAAATAGCATTGGCAGTTATGTACTTTGAGAAGTGTATGCAGACAATTTACATAATTTAGCCAAAATGGCCAATTAATTGGTGTAATTATGAATGTCTAGACTTGGCCTTTATGGGTAAGCAGAAGAAGTAAACCCACTCCTCTTTCCAATGGTTGCCCTCCCCTAGCTTTAAAGATCCATATTTTTCTTGTATTGAATATTTTTACATTCCTAATTTAAAATATTCTCATATTTTTTATAATATAGGCGTGTTAATTAAAAGTAATTATCCAAAGGCTATCAAGTACATCTTCTTGCCTCTTACAAGTGCTTGAATTATGGTATAACTTAATGTGTGATTTATCCCACTTTTGGAAATGTATATAATTACATATTTACCTCTGTAGTGTTAGTGCCTTATACTTAATATTCACTCATTAGCATCATTCTCTCTTCTATGGAAAGTCAACTTCTAACTGCGTGAAATTCCTGGACCTTAAAGCCATCTTACAAATAAATGTTGATGAATTTTTGCAGTTTTTCAGATGTGAAATTCATACAGCTTTATGTAAGAATTAGCGGGAACTTTAAATTTTATACATACCATTACCTCCTTGGGTTAGAACCACTGTGCTTTAACTATTTAAATGTAATTTAATGTTTTCTTTTATTCTTATGTAAATAGCTCACATTTTTGAACAAGTCTCTCTACTATATTTCAATAAAATCTTTATCTTCTAAAGCTATTTGTCGAGGCAAAGCAAAAGTGCTGATGGTTGTGTTAATCCTATTAAGCCAAGAACTGCAGTATGAATAATTTTAATCAGAATTTAAGCTTCAGAAATGTACAACCTAAATTATAAAACATGTTTTTTGACAACTAGTAATGGTTATTGTCTCTGTCCCTGGGAAATTTCTTAGTACTAGCTAACGTAAAGAAATTGAGAATAAAAGTACTTTTACAATTGATATACTTGTCCATACATTGGAGAAGCTATACGTATAATGAATACTGACTTATAAATTGGGAAAACTGGTTTCTATTTCCAGTTTCCCCACTGATTCTCTGTATTAGGTTAGATGACATATCACTTAACCTGCTTGAGCCTCAGGTTTTTCATTTCTAAAATAGGGCTATTACTTGCCCTGCCAACTCCACAAGATGGCTCTGAGGCTCCAATGAGATAAGGTATCTGAAATAGCCCTTTTTACGGAGCACCTACGGTAGGGAAAAAAATCCCCCAAAACAAAAAAAATAATCAATAGACGCCTGATTTCAAGATATTTACAGTCACTGAGTAGGAGAGGAAAAGTGCAGGAAGTCACCAGCACAACATATGGTAGAGAATTGAATATGTGTTTAATGAGTTGTACAAATCATTACTTTGGGTCAGTAGGGAGTTTCAAGAAGACAAAACCTAAGGGTCTTTGGTGGATTATAAGAAGATACATGTAACAGATGTGGAACATTCTGAAGATTAAAATTTTCATTTTTCAGATTTTTGTTGGGTAAACCTAAGACACATCTAGAGCTGCCCTTATTATTTGACACATGTGATAAAGCTATAGATGGAGCTGTAGCATATAATATATACATATGTATATATATATATATATATATACACACACATATAATTAAAAGGTAATAATGAGTTAGGGAAAAACTAATTGTTGGTGTTTTGCTTGGATTATCAGGTAAAATGGTGTTCTGAGACTTAATCTGTAAATACTACCTTGTACCAGTATCTTGTATACATAAAAAAGACAGCTGGCTTAAATTTTTTTTTTCATTGAAGTAAATGGGGCTCCGAGACTGTCATTCTCTTTTGTTTGTCGGGGGTGAGGTCCTGCCCACTTTGGGACACTGCTCTACATCTGTCATTCCATTCACCAGTGAGTCTCAAAGTCAGGACACTACAGCTGTCCTGTTCTTTTCAACCTTTTCTGTGATGGAAGAGATGAGATGACTGGCTGGCTGGTCAAGGCTTTATCGCATATTCAGTACTTCTGTACAAGTACTATCCTGTAATTGTATTGTTCTCCCCTTTATTTGTAGAGCAGAACTTTTCAGTCTAAAAGGTCATTGGAATGTTTATTTTACTATGTGTCCCTATTTAATTATTTTGCTTTGAGTTGTGTTTGTTAATAAAACAATGGTGTCAAACTGTTAGCCATAATTTATGTTCTACCATGCACATTCGTGTATTTGCATAGCCAGGAATAGTTAGTGAATGGAAGAGGAAAGGACAAGGTTCAGGTTAGGTTTCCTTCCAAATGACTAATCTGTTGACTTCCCACATAAGACATGTGGACATAAGCAAAGAGTCTTTTGTGTTTGGAAGTAGCAAATTCTACTAATTCGGAATTAATGGCTTGGATTTGTCAGAGGAACTTGAATATAGAGAATCAAATGATTTTTCTATCGGTTGGTGACTGGGTTCGTTCTGGCTAAACTCTGCAGCTTTGAGTTGAATGGAATTGGTGGAGACAAAATCAAAGTTCATTTGCACTTTCTTTTTCCTTGGCTGGTGTGTGGTTGTATGTTTGAATTAGTTTTTAATCATCCCAAAATTTTTGATGGAAAAGTAGTAATTCTAGTTTCTTGCCCCAGAAATTTAGATCACTCTACAGGTGGGTTTGGGGCAGTTCCAGTGACACAGACTTTAGAGCCAACAAACAGCACACCAAGTTCCTAGGAAGACTCTAAATACAAATTGTGGGAGAAATACATGAATTCTCAAGATATTTTCCATTTAGAAATTCAAAATTATTTTCTAGACCTAAGAGTATTTTCCCAAAGAATACCATGCTCAGCTACTTACCTTCCAGAGACTTAGTGACATAAATAACCAAGAATATGAGATTTCTACACACACTAATACATACCCAGAGATTTGAGCAGAGTAACTAGAATTAAAACTAAATAAAACACTAAATAAGAAAAAGAAAAAGAAAAGAACTTTATTACTTCTTTTTAATTGTTGAGAAAAAATGAGAAGACTTTTTGTTATTTGGAAGATTAGTCTGTCAGCTATTACAACTGTACTGTAGATTTTAGCAAGATGGGAGTCATTTAACCTAAACCTAGCTGTGACTGCATCTGGACTTCAGCTTCAAGTAACTCTTAGGTTTGCCTGTTCTTTTTCTTTCAGCTTCGTTTCTATTCTAAACTGTTAAATGTTCAACAGCAGAGAAATCAGAAAATTGCCTTAATTACTCTATTATGTTCTACCCAAATCCCCAGGAAGTATTGTAATAAGGCATCTGCGAGGTTGCTATCTGATAGTCCTTGCTCAATTGCCATGAACTTGAATGCATAATCTTGAAGCATGGCCATCACATCCTTTGTGTTCTCCCTTGAGTCTCAGTTGTTTTTAACCTTGGCTGTACTGTCATACTCTCTTGAGAAGGTTTCAGAAATCTTGATGTCTGGGCCTGACACTCAGAGGTTGATTTAATTCGTCTGGAATGTGGCCTGGGGATTGGGATTTTGAAAACTCCTCCAAAGAGTTTTGACAGATGATTCTAATTTACAGCTGAGGTAGGAAACCATGGACTCAAGGGTGGACTGTTTGGAGTATGCTCAAGAGCTTACTTGAGGAGTTTGGCAGCTCCTCTCCAGGTCTTTCCTGCAGGTCTTCAGTTAGAGCTGACAATCCCAAATATCTACAGGAGAGAAGCAGGTAGGGTAAGTTACATAAATTCAGAATGGGGCCAAAGTAAACAGGATTCAGAGCCCTGTAGTTTAGACACTTTTCTCATTTAATTACCTTAATATCCTGCACTAAATGACTCCATTTGTGTTAAAACTGCTGCCTTAGATTTTAAACTCTTTTTTTTTTTTTGAACGGAAGTGTGACTGGCCTACAATAATATGTTAGTTGCAGGTGTACAACATGTTGGTTCTTTATTTCTGTACATTACAGAATGATCACCATGATAGGTCTAATTACCGTCCGTCACCATAAAAAAGCTGTTACTATATTATTGACTGTATTCCCCATGCTATACAGTTCACCCCCGTAACTCATTTAGTTTTCAACTGGAAGTTTGTACTTCTTAATTTCCTTCACCTGTTTCACTTATCTCCCATCCCTCTCCCTTCTGGCAATTACCTGTTCGTTCTCTATATCTATGAATCTGTTTCTGTTTTCTTATGTTTGTTCATTTTTTCAGATTCTACATGTAAGTGAAATCATACTGTATTTGTCTTTGTCTTATTTCACTTAGTATGATACACTCTAGGTCCATTCATATTGTCACAAATGGCAAGATTTCATTCTTTTTTATGGCTGAGTAATATTCCATTGTGTATAAATATACCACATCTTCTTCATCCCTTCACCTATTGATGGACACTTTAGGTTGTTTCCATATCTTGGCTATTTTAAATATACTGCAGTGAACATAGGGGTACACATATCTTTTCATATTAGTGTTTTTATTTTCTTTGGGAAAATACCCAGAAGTGGAATTTCTGGATCCTATGGTAGTTCTATTTTTATTTTTTTTTAGGAAATTCCACACTCTTTTCTATAGTGGCTGCACCAATTTATAATCCCACCAACAGTGCACAAGGGTTCCCTTATCTCACCAGCCCTTGTTGTTTGTCGTCTTTTTGATGATAGCCATTTTGACAGGTGTGATATCTCATTGTGGTTTTAATTTGCATTTCCCTGATGATTAGTGATGTTGAGCATCTTTTCATGTGTGTATTGGACATCTGTATGTCTTCTTTGAAAAATGTCTATTTGGGTCCTCTGCCCATTTTTAAAATTTGTTTCTTTTTTGATGTTGAGTTGTATGAGTTCTTTGTATGTTTTGGATATCAACCCCTTATCAAATATATTATTTGTAGGGATCTTCTACCATTCAATAGGCCATCTTTTCATTTTCTTGATAGTATCCTTCACTGTGCAAAGCTTTTTAGTTTGATGTAGTCCTATTTGTTTATTTTTGCATTTGTTTTCCTTCCCTGAGGAGACAGATGTAAAAAAAAATATTGCTAAGACTAATGTCAAAGAGCATACTGCCTGTGTTTTCTGCTAGGAGGTTTATGGTTTCATGTCTTACATTTAAGTCTTTAATCTGTTTTGAGTTCTTTTTGTGTGGTATGAGAAAGTAGTTTAGTTTGATTCTTTTGTGTGTAGCTGTCCAGGTTTCCCAGCACCATTTATTGAAGGGGCTGTCTTTTCCCCACTGTATATTCTTGCTCCCTTTGTTGTAGATTAAATGACCATAGAAGTGTGGGTTTGTTTCTGGGCTCTCTATTCTGTTCTCTCAATCTATGTCTGTTTTTGTGCCAGTATTATATGGTTTTGGTTACTGTAGCTTTGTACTATAGTTTGAAATCAGGGAGCAAATTCTTCTTTCTCAAGATTATTTTGGCTCTTCCGGGTCTTTTTTGTTTCCATACAAATTTTAGAATTTGTTCTAGTTCTGTGAAAAATGCCATTGGTATTTTGATAGGGACAGCATTGAATCTGTAGATTACTTTTGGTGGTATGGCCATTTGAACAATATTAGTTCTTCCAATCTATGAATATGGTGTATCTTTCCATTTGTTTGTATCATCTTAGGTATTAGCATAGGTTGTTTATTTGACATTTTTCTGATTTCCAGAGGTAAGCTTGTATCACTTATAAACTTTCCTCTTAGAACTGCTTTTGCTCTGTCCCATAAATTTCAGATTATTGTGTTCCCATTTTCATTTGTCTCCAGGTTTTTTTTTTTCTTTGATTTCTTTAGTGATCCATTCATTGTTTAGAAGCATATTGTTTAGTCTCCATGTGTTGTGTTTTTTGCAGTTTTTTTCTTGTAGTTGATTTCTAGTCTCAAACTGTTGTGTTCAGAAAAGATGCTTGATATGATTTCGGTCTTCTTAAGTTTACTGAGAGTTGTTTTGTGGCCTATCATGTGATCTATATTGGAGAATGTTCTGAGTGCACTTGAAAAGAATGTGTATTCTGCTCCTTTTAGATGTAATGTTCTAGGGCTTCCCTGGTGGCACAGTGGTTGAGAGTCTGCCTGCTGATGCAGGGGACATGGGTCCGTGCCTTGGTCCGGGAAGATCCCACATGCTGCGGAGCGGCTGGGCCCGTGAGCCTTGGCCACTGAGCCTGCACGTCCGGAGCCTGTGCTCCTCAGTGGGAGAGGCCACAACAGTGAGAGGCCTGCGTACCGCAAAAAAAAAAAAAAAAAAAAAAAAAAAAAAAAGATGTAATGTTCTATATATATATCTATTAATTTTATCTGTTCTAATGTGTTGTTTTAGATTTTAAACTCCTAAAAGGCATTGTTCTTTCCTTATATAATACCATGTACCTGGAAGCACTTTGTAGATATATTTAAATAATAGTTATTTCAGCTCTCTTTCATCATACCCCTCCACTGACACAGGTACAATAAATTCAGCCTAATGTTATTATTGTATTAGGGAAAAAAGTCGTAAGTTGAATATTTCTCCATTGATAGTTACAGGGAAAGGAATCCTCTCTCAGAACTTTATCTGTAGAAACCTACTCTTGTACTCTTGATCTTTATCTTTTTAAAAAATTCTTATAAATTCTTTATAATAATTCTTATAAACTCCTTTATAAATTCTTATTATAATTTTCCAGTTAATCCTCTGAGGTGTTTTTGGGCGGTCTACTGGTAATCATAATTTTGTCTCCCCTTTAATCATAGTTTACAATTTCTTATTTGCATTTCATTTTGAAAGTGGAAAGTTTGTAAGTTTGGCACTAAAACCTTACCTGAATGGATGTGAGGCTGTTTTGGTTTTTTGTTTCTACTTTGTGTCACTGTTTATACAGTTTAATGTAGAAATATTGTTGATTACAGACTGCTGCATCAGTTTCTGTTATTATGTAGTATGTAGAAAATTAACTTTTCTAAAATGTGAAAAATTTTAAATTGTAATATATCTAACCCCAGAGTCAAAGAATGTGGACTGTATTTATTCCTTTACCTTGATGTGTTTAGTTTTTTACCTCTTTACATTCCTATTTACTGTCTAAATCCCTACTTAATAATTTTTATTGAAAATCTAATCTAAAATTATAACTATTTTGTGCATGCATTTGGCACTAAGTTCTTTTCTAGTCATGATGAGGTTGATTTTTCTACTTTTCATCATGGTGAAGTTGATTCTGCCATATTTCTTCAGCAGAGGAAACAGCCACCAATTGCGACAAAAGCTTTATGTATTGAAGGAGAAAAATTGTACTCAAAAGAATAAAGTTGACTAAAGTTTGCCTTTATCCAAATATATTTAAATCCCTCATATAGACTCTGAAAACTAGCATGAAATACTTTTATCCTCCCTTCACCTAACTAAAGGCCACTGGGAAGCTATACAGCTGTATAGCAGGTAGTCATAACAATCAAATTATATACTTAATCTAGTCAGTTAACTACTGGTGATGATGATTATTTTAAATTGCAGCTATACTCATCATGTTGGTTTCTTTTTAATGAATAAAGACAACAAATCTAATTCCATTATCAAAAGCTACCTCGATGTAAATAGTTTCTGAAGTAAATGAGATTTAGGGACTTCTAGTTAAATATAGCACATTGAACATGTATTCTTTCTTGTCTTCTCTTCAGAAACCTATCAAAATAATAATGGAAGAACATGAGAGAGCAAAGTAGAACCAGAAAGTAAACCAAGAAAAAAATAGTCATGGAATCCAGGAAACAATCCAAGCAAAGAAAATAGGTGAAGGAAAGAGTGGCAAATGGGTAATTAGGTTTAGAGAGAGCCACCAATCTGTATTGAAACAGGAAGCTATGGGAGGGAGGATTTCAAGAAAAAATACAGAAGTAATGGATTATTTGATGTGCATAAACCTTTAGAAAAATTGATGAACATTTGACAAATGTTATATAGCCTTTGGGGAAAAGATAGCCATAAGCACATAGAAAACTAAATCAATGTGAAATCAATGAAATTAATACCTACAGGAAAAACAAAAAAGCTTAATGAGAGAGGAAACATAATAAGAAAATACCACTTGGCTCAATAGTAAACGATATTTATGTAGTTGTAATATAGTAAATATCAATTATTGATCTAAATAAAATTTTTGATGTAATTATATTGGGTGGATGGGGGAGATAAATGTGTATTTTTTTGGAAGGGAGGTGAGGTGGTATAAGAGATCTCAATCATCATTCATATCATCCATGTTAGAAAATCAATAGGTGATATGAAAAAATTTTATATACTTACAATTTGAAAATATGTACTTAATTACTAAAAGTGGTTTCTTTGGGCTGTAGCATTTTTTGGGGGGGATGGTGGACAGAAGTGGGAATGGGATAGGGAAGCCTTGTTAATAGTATTTGATTTGTACACCATGTACATGTATTACATAGAGAAAAATTAAAATTAATTTCAAGAAATACCTTTAAAAAAACCCCAAACATGTGGCTTGAAGAAACACCCTCAAACTAATCTTTCACTTCCAAAGCAGTTAACATGTATATGTGTGATTTTGTTTTTAAGCCTTCCCAACTCAAAATATTCTTTTCAGGTTGTTATTTTTGGGAATGCAAAGTTAAAGGCCTCAGAAACTCAGTTCAATGGGCTCAGAGTTCTAATCAAACAATTAAAAAAAAGAAACAGGTTATAACAATGAAGGAGATAATTTACTTGCAGTTTTTATTGCACCTCTTTGATTTCTTAGTGGTGAAGTACAATGGAGTCAAGGTTCCTGGGTTTGAACAAGCTCTATTTCTGATTATGTGGTCTCGGGCTAGTAGTTTTACTTCTCTAAGCATCAGTTTCTTCTGTAAAAATCGGATGATAAAAGTATCTATCTCATAGGGCAGTTGTGAGGATGAAATGAAAGGAAGTATATTACTTAGCAAAGTGTTTGGAACATCACAGGCATTACTTACTGCTAACTGCTTTTACTCTTCCTTTCCTTTCCCTTTTTCTTTCTTCCTAGAAAACAGAATATTCTCTAACAGCTCTATTAATATGCATTGTCTTCTACCACTGGGTAACTAGATGCTTTTTAACTTGCCCTGTTAGATAGTTGTCTGTTTATCTCTAGCTACATCTTTTTTTTTTTTTTTTTTTTTTGCGGTGGGCCCAGCCGCTCCGCGGCCTGTGGGATCCTCCCGGACTGGGGCACGAACCCGCGTCCCCTGCACCGGCAGGCGGACCCCCAACCACTGCGCCACCAGGGAAGCCCTACATCTATTTTTATAAGCACATGAATTATGGACCATTGTATGATGTACAACTGAATTAATTTCTTAATGTGTCTTAATTATATGTTATGCAAGAACAGGTAACTAGTTTCTGATGTTCTGAGGGAGTAAATTTAATATTAATTATAATTATCTATGACTTTCATTTGTCAAGCTTAAATTGCTATATGTATAAAATGCAATTAAACCTTTGAGTAATTTATTATCCCCATTTGACAGATGAGAAAACTGAGGTTTGAAGAGGGTATATAATTTTTATAGGCTATATAGTTTATATCTTTAAAAAGGCACTTTGTTCTGTTATAGTATAATACTTTATATGCCTTAATTCATTTTGATTTCATCATTTTAGCACTATCATAAGTGCTGCTGAATAGCTAATAAAACAATGTTTCAAAACTTGAATATGCAGTTAGTGATAACTTTGTGCCACAAATTGGATAACATTTTTGAATCCTAAAGAGCTGTAGGGCTACCCTTGGTTGCTGCAGGGTCAGTAAGGCTTTTCCCCATTGATTACTTTGATTGGTTTATTTGTACATTTATTCATTCAATAATTATGGAGTGCTCGCTGTATGATAGGCACAGTGCTTGGGGCTGGGCATCCATAGTGGAAAAGGTATGGTTTTTACCCTCAAGCAGTCCAGTAGGGAGATCTGTCTGTATGCATTTGCAGCACAATGCTGTCAAGGACATAATGCAAATGTGAACAAGGTTCCCAGAATACTAGCACCTAGGTGTATACAGAGAAAGTCAGACCTGGTTTAGGCCAATCCCTCCTAGACTTTCTGGGAGCACAGGACTGCTCCTCTGGAACTTGTCCTCCTCTCTCTGAGAAGTGACCCCAGGCAGATTGCATTGGCATTACCCTTTAAAAAAACTTTTCTCAGGGAAAGGGCCATGACATTTTCTGCTCCTTTCTGGCAATAGCCCTTTTGACTACCTGCCCCCCTGCCCCAAGCCCCCCAGTTTCTCTCGGATCCTCTACTATGAGGGTCGATATTCTAATCTCAATCTTAATGAATGGGCCTCTAGTTGCTAAGGCTCTTGGCTTGTTGGCTTTGGATACCAATTTTCGAGTGAATAGCAGACTGGGATTAGTTTTCTGGGGTCCAGCTCATGGAGGCACTTGACAAACATGACTACAAATTCTATGCTCCATCACTACATTATACTACCTCTGACTCCACATTTTCAGTGTCTCTATAAATAGGAGGAATATGGGATTTCCATAATGATCCCCTAGTGACTTGCATTAGCTTGTTTGTGTTGCTCTGGTCTGTCCATTGTCCTTGTGACTGCCTGATATCGAAATGTTACAGATAGGTGTAGTGTGACCACAATGGTTGATATATCATCCAAAAATTTAAGGTGGAGTGTACTGGCTAAGAGTACAGTGATGTGAATGTTGGCTCTTGTTCACAGTCATCTTGGGTGAATTACTTAACTCTCTATGTGCAGTTCCCTTATCTGTGAAAGGAGAGTATAGTAGTATTAATTTCATACAGTTGTGAAGAATAAACCATTCTAAGTACCTAAAGCAGACTGTTTGGCTTTACTGTTTGCTCTATCCTTGCTGGGCATGAATTTTTGCAGAGAATACAAGTAGGCAGAGGTTGCTAGCACTTCTTCTGTATCTTCCCTCTATTGTGGTTGATCAGGGGATTGTGCCCTTTCTCCAGCACGTCTCACTTTGGTATTTGCCTCATTTCCAGAGACTGGATCTACAGATGGAGACTTTCCTACTGTCCTTCTGTCCCTGAAATTGCAGTTACTGTGAGATTTTATAAGTAAGTCTTGGGGATATATTAATTGGGATATTGGGAACTTGTTGAATTTCACTTGTCTGGTGGTTATTTCCCAGGAGTCCTTTCATATTTTTATTTGAACTTGCATCCACAAGTATATCATAGCACCAAGCGAAAATTTATACAGAGCCTCAAAAATTGTGAATAGGTTAGTAACATCATTCCCAAAAGTGTGTGTTTAAATGTTATTTTATATAGTATGGAGTACCTAATAATTAAGAGTATGACAAATATTGCCTTTTCTCTTTTATATAAACAAAAGTAATGGATTGTTGTGACTCTGAAAATATAAAAGTAATTTTTTTGCAAGTAAGAATAGTGTGGAATATTTTTATTGAATCATATGTATATTTTAATCATAGATTCCATAAAAATCCCAACTTTTTTTTTTTTTTTTTGCGGTACGCGGGCCTCTCACTGTTGTGGCTTCTCCCGTTGCGGAGCACAGGCTCTGGACGTGCAGGCTTAGCGGCCATGGCTCACAGGCCCAGCTGCTCCGCGGCATGTGGGATCTTCCCGGACCGAGGCACGAACCCGTGTCCCCTGCATCGGCAGGCGGACTCTCAACCACTGCGCTACCAGGGAAGCCCCCCAGATCCCAACATTTTAATGCTAAAATTTCAGCTACAAAAATGATCATTTGCTTACTTATATTTTGATAATAGATATTTTACATCTCTTTAAGAATTTTTTCTCTTTAACAGTTTTTACTAATTATATAATTTTTTAAAGCTTTAATCAGCAAGCATAATTTTCTAAATATCTGCTTAGGGTTTCTTCCAGTTTTATTGAGAAATAATTGAATATATCACTGTATAAGTTTAAGGTGTACAGCATGATTGTTTGATTTACATATATTGTGAAATGATTACCACAATAGGTCTAGTTAACATCCATCATCTCACATAGATTAAAAAAAAAAAATCTCCCTGTGATGACAATGCTTAGGACCTACTCTTAACAACTTTCCCATATATCATACCCCTTTGTTAACTGCCGTCACCATGTTGCACATTATATCCCTAGTATTTATTTATCTTATAAGTGGACGTTTATACCTTTTGACCACCTTTCTCCAATTCCCCATCCCTCCACCCCCACTTTGGTAACCACAAATCTAATCTCTTTTCCTATGAGTTTGGTGTTTGGTTTTTTGTTTTATAGGTTCCACATATAAATGAGATCACACAGTATTTGTCTTTCTCTGTCTGACTTATTTCATTTTGCATAATGCCTTCAAGATTCATCTATGTTGTTGCAAATGGTAGAACTTCCTTGTTTTTTATGGCTGAGTAATATCAATATCACAACTTCTTTATCCATTCATCCATTGATGAATCCGTAGGTTGTTTCTCTGTCTTGGTTATTGTAAATAATGCTTCTATGAACATGGGGACACAGATATCTTTTTGAGTTAGTGCTTTTATTTCCTTTGGATATATTCCCAGAAGTGGAATTGCTGGATCATATGGTAGTTCTATTTTTAATTTTTTGAGGAAACTCCATACTGTTTTCCATAGTAGATGTATAAGTTAATAATCCCACAATAGTGCACAAGGGTTTCCTTTCCTGCATATCCATGCCAGCATTTTTTATTTCTTGCCTTTTTAATGATGGCCATTCTAACAGGCATGAGGTAATATCTCATTGTGGTTTTAAGCTTTAAGAATTTTTTAAAACAGAATTTTTCATGGACAACTCTTTGACCTTTATTTTTTTTGGCCATGCCTTGTGGCACACGGGACCTTACTTCCCAGACCAGGGATTGAACCTATGCCCCTTGCAGTGGACGCACCGAGTCTTAACCACTAGACTGCCAGGGAAGTCCCTTCATGAGACAACTCTTAAAGAAAGAATATTTGATGCAAAATTTGAAATACTTGTTCCCCTTGAAAGTAGATCTGGAATCAGCTTGAGGTCTAAACGACACATATAAGTACGAGAGTCAAAGATGGTGTTTGCTGAGTTACTAAGAGGCTAAAATTAGTCATCTCCTAGAACTTTGTATGTATGTCTCCCTCATTGGTTTGAAAGTTCTTTGAGAGCAATGACAGTATCTTAGGCTTCTTTATTTCCCTCCCAGCTTATGTTATCTTGCCTTGCACATAGAAAATCCTAAATGAATACTCAAATGAATTAAATGAACATCAAACATGATGAAATTGAGGTCTGAAATTTTTGGAATGAACTCTAATGTAATTTTTTATCTGGGTCTAATAATTCTTATTCATATTATTTTTAACCTCTATCACTTTTGGTTAGGTTGTAGAAGATCAAGCAACATTAGACAGGGTTCATCATGTTGTTTTGGAAAAAAAACAATTAAAACACTGGGTTTGTGGACAAGATACGCTCAGTGAAATATTTTGATGAACATATATCTCTTCAACATATCATTGTAAAATAATGGTTTGGATGAACATATGGAATCATTTGTGTAAGGTAGACTGCTTCTAATTCTGTTTTTTTTGGAACACTAAATATTAGACATAAAATGGAATGAAATTAATATTCAAAATACATAGTGTCTTTGGTTCTTTTAAAATCTTGACTTCTTTTTTTCTTCCTTTTTTTTTTTAATGGCTACCGTAGCACTTGGAAAATCATATACACTTCAGTCCCAGAAATAGTGATATTTCCAAAGCAAAACATCTTCTATTTACATATAAATATCCTCATTCAGCATGACTGAATACCTTTCTCATTTATAATGAAGTGACAACAACCACAACAATCAAATTCCAAGACATAGATACTAAATTAAAGTGACTGAGCATATCTCAGGATCAAAAAACCATCTTTCAGAAAATTCAGCCTGGTCCCACTGTATAGTCCTTCTTAAAGCTATTTTGAATTACTGCCAGATCCCTGGGTATGATTTTGCAATCCCAGCCAAATAATTCATAAGACCTTTGGAGGAGAATATCGCAGCTTCCTGCCTCATCCAGTGACACAGAGGGAGTGTTGATCTATTTTCACTATACCATCTACCTCTTGCTGAGAGACCAATATTTTGAATTTATAAAGTGACCTATAGAAGTCAGTGAACATTGTGGTTTCACGTTAACCACAATATTGTTATTTCAAATGTAATGTACTAGTTCATCACAGTCCATCTTAACCCTTTTATGTCTGCAAGGCAGCAGGAAGCCAGTTTATGTGGTCAGTTAAATGGCTGTTGACTTTGACTTACATATTTTGGGTCATGCTCTTATCACTGAACTTGAAATATCTTTAAAAAACAAATCAGGACACAAAAAACTGAGCACAATTTATTCTGCAATTTTTAATTTTTAAATTTAAAATAGTCCATTTATTAATTTGTTATTTAATCTTTGAATAAATATCATTTATCTATCACTCTCACTACCAATTTAGCATGATCTTATAAATCATTTCTCTCCTCTTACATGCATTTTTGTACCTTCCATTTTTGACTTTTTATCCCCCCATTGATGCAGCATGATTCCATAAAACTGTTAAAGGTCTAAAAGTATCTCAACTAGAATGAGCAAGAAGAAAGATTGGTACAGGTGATTTTCATAAAGTTTACAGTACTTCAGCTCCTGCATTCAATGAATTATTTATTTTTTAAAGAGATTCCATAAATCTTTGACTTCAATACATGATGATTTCTATAGAAGGAATGATAAATAATGTGATTGGGGTATGACTGGAAAAATAATTATTTTGCATATTTGAATTAAGTTCATTTTTACAGAGTATAAGAAAAATTAATAAGTTGAATTAAAGAATCTTCCAAGATTGTCCAGTTAATATTAATACTTGTAATTATTGGTTTTGTATTAAGATTCAATCACTGTTACATTTTAAGAATCTAAACTATATGAGGTTAGTTATTGGTTAAACATCTACCATCTGATCCAGTGGTGTAGCTGCTAAGAAGGTGCTCAGATATAGGGTCTAAACTAGGCATCCCCAACTTTACCAAAGTAAATAGGGAAGTGGTTTTGCTTAAGCGAGGGTAAGGATCTTTTGGGGAGTGCAAGTGGAATTAGTACCAACAAGTTTACCAAAGAATCAGAGATGGAGGCCTCGGAACCTTAGGTAACTCAATTTCATTGCCCTGATGATGTTGAAAAACGTTCTTGGAAAACATGGCTGCTGCAGAATTGAGGTCAGTGTACGCCATCACTGTCTGAACAGCACAGTGGGGCATAAGCAGAGGCTGTGATCCTAGACCACTGCTCCAGCATGATATTAGAGCTGCCTCAGCTTGCCTTTATAGGTTTCCAGCATCCTTTCTATGCCAATTTGTGCCCCATGCCAAATGTCTCTCTGGTAATGAGCTTTTATGGGACCCTTATAAAGCCTATGATCTGAATGGCAAAGTATTGGAGTTAAGTTTTGCCATCTCTGATTCCTCTACTCTGGAGCTAGACAGATGGCAGAAATGGAATTCCTTTTAAATGGAATTATGGGTTCATGAAAATGAGGAGTATGTGAAGCAGAGCATGGATCCACTTATTGTGTTCTCTTTTTGAATTGTTGGATATGGGGTAGAAGGAAAGGCCTTGGCAACCTGGATGAGACTGAGAGGGGTAGAATATAGACAGGGTATATACCCACAGAAGAGGGTGGTTGAGGTCACTGGACCATTGGTAACCTATGTTGCCTTGTATTGGAACATACCAACAACCCCAAGCCCTTGGCCTATGCTCTTCACTTGTTGGAATGCTTCACTTCCTCTCTTGCTTAGTGGAATCCTGTGCATCCCTTAAGGCCCTACTTGTAGACAACCTCCTCACCTTGCTTCTTCCTTCTCCCATCCTGCCCCTTCATTGTCTGAAGACTGCCAGCCCTGTCTCCTGGGCTCTTGCACTGAATTTCTTTCATGGCATGTAGAGTTAGTTCATGATTACTTTCTTTTCTAAATTGAGATATCTTTATGGAAGAGACCTTATGTTTATAATCTTAGAGCATAACACAGTGGGTGACATATAATCTATACATGATCAATGTTCTTATAGTGAATTGATACTCAAAATAGCTGTTTAAATGACTCCAGAGAAAACAGAAAGGACTGGATTGCAGTAAGTTTTTTCCTAAAAAGCTGCATGTAAACATGAACTATATTCTTTTGTGATATACATAGACTTGTTTGGTTGATACCTGGGAGAAAGAATTGGCCAATGCCAAAACCATCAGACTCCACTGTCAAATACCAAAGAACCCACTGAAAGTCAACAGAGAACTTGCAATTAAAAATAATTCCACCAAGGAAACTAACTCCCTGGGATTTAGAAGCTGTCAGAGAGAGGTCAGAGAAAACCAGATTTACAAGAGTTTGTAAAATAAAGGAAAACAAATCGGGCATTTCTTCAGAAAAGAGCTCTCTTACAGGATGGTAGAAAAGCAAGCAAGCAAGAAAGGAAGGAAGGATGGAAGGAAGGAAGAAAGGAAGGGAGAAATGGATTGTTTCTACTATTTGCCAGGACTTTTCTAATCAACTCTTTTTTATTAAAATATATATAACAGCTTTACTGAGCTGTAGCTCACATACCATAATATTCACCTATTTAAAGTGTACAATTCAATGTTTTTTAGTATATTCATAGGGTTGTGCAACCATCACCACAGTAAATTTTAGAACATATTTATTACCCCCAAAAGAAAACTCATGCCCTTTAGCTGTCACTTCCCAAACTTCCCATCTCTTCCTCACCCCAGCCCATCACAGTTACTACTTTCTGTCTCTATAGATTTGCCTGTTTTGGACATTTTATATTAATGGAATCATATGACATGTAGCCTTTGTGACCGGCTTCTTTCACTTAGCATAATGTTTCCAAGGTTTATCTCTATTGTAGCGTGTACCAGTACTTCATTCATCTTTATGAATGAATAATATTCCATTGTATGGATATATGACATTTTGTTTGTCAACACATCAGTCGGTGGACATTTGGGTTGTTCCCACCTTTTGGCTAAGGTGAATAATGCTGCTCTGAATATTCAAGTACAAGTTTTTGTGAGGACATATGTTTCCATTTCTTTTCGGTATATCCCTAGGGCTTTTTTCCCGATGCTGAGAAGGCAAAGAGCCTCCACACATACAGCCAAGGCCCTTCTGTAAGGGTGGTGGTGGTTTGGTTTTGTTTAAATATGACCCCTGAGCCCCTGACTCCAAACCTGACAGGGTAAACCAAAATTTACTCAAGCTTCAAGGCCTACTTCATGCATTTATGCATTCAATATTTATTTAATCCCTACTATGTGCCAGGAACTGTGCTGTGTGCTGGGAATGCAATAGGAAACAACAAAACCAAAGTTATTATCAGACCTTATTTATATTTTGGACAAAAAAAATTTGATAACTTGTTGAAATGAAAGAGGATGGACCAGGATTAGAAAATTTAGGTTCAAATCCTATGCCCTTAGTCTGCCAATTTCTTGTTCTGTAATGTTGGGCAAGTGATGGAATTCTTTAATGTTTCATAATCTGTGAAACAGATATAATATCTTCTACCTCATGGAGCTGTGAGGATTCAGTTTAATAATATACATTCTGTAATATATAACAACATGTTACTAATTACTGTTCTTTTTAGTCTTTTAGTCCCGATGAGACAGAGGAGGGTTGTAGTTAGTGGGGCCAGACTGTTTCGGCTGGATCTTAGCTCTGCCACTTACTTGCAAGGTTGTTGTGAGGAAAAATGAGTTAAAACATTGTAAAATATTTAGAATAGTGCCTCACACATAATAAGCACTCAGTAAATATTAGTTATTATTTATGAGGTAGACTGACATGGTAGAATCTTTCGCTTTTAAATTTCTATTAATTTTTTAATGCAAAAGCCCCTCTCTGCTTAAAAAATTCACAGCACTTGCCTTTCCCCAGTAACTAGAAGCAGATTTCACAAGCAAGTAAACATTTCACGAGTAAATGTAAACATTTCTAGGGGATGAGTGGTCTCAAAGACTTGCTATGTCACAAAATCAGGGTTGTCATTTGCAGGGTTGCAGAGCCAGCAATAAATGAATGAGGCTGAAAATTACCTCAATAAGTACATGAAAGTCAGACGTAAGATATAAAGTATGCTTTACATTTTCCCAGACTACTTTCTGGATAAACAAGGAGCTCGTTGTAAACATCCCAAGATTGAATATTTAACTCTGGCAACACTTATCAGATGTTAAGTTTCAGACAAGGTCCAAATCTTTTTGTGTGTGAAACGCTGATGGCTTTTTATTCCCTTTGCTTCCTAGTTTCCTTTAATAAACTGTGTGTTTAATTGCTTAAGACCAAAATTCATTTATTAATATTACTAATATTTGTAAGGATTCATGGACAGTTAACTTAATTGGTTAGCATTGATCATAATTGGATACCAGTGTGGATGTGTGAACTTTGCCCCATTTAACAGTTACGGCCTGTATCCTCTATCCATTACCTGTGTCCTCACAAATATATGACATTCATTATCATGAGAAAAATCTGAGTCTTCAAGGGAAATATATTAGCTAAAGTCAAGCTGTTATAACAAACAGATGCTAAATACAATGGCTTAAAGAACATAGAAGTTTATTTTTCTCTCTTGTATATAACAAGGAGAACAGTTCAGGGCAGCTTGGCTCCATAAGATCATTCAGGGACCCAAGTACCTTTCTTCAGCTTGCACAAGCATCCCTTAGGGCATTATTGCCATCTGCTTGATCAAAGTGGGATTGCCTCCTAACCAGTTCCCTTCAACTGGAAAGGGAAAAGAAGACATGAGGAAACATGCCCAGTGTCCTAAGGCTCAGGCCAAGTGGCATTTATCTTTCTCCTCACATTGTGAGGCTACACCTAACCACAAGGGATGCTGGGAAATGTCTAGCTCCATAGTCATATGCCTAGAAATAGAAGGAATATAGATTTTGGTAGATTGCTAGCAGTTTCCCCAAATATATTATTTTGTTGATTTGCAGAATTATATCTCCAAGATAAATAATTTGTTATTTCAATAAACTTTTTCTTTCACTCATTCATAGCAACTCAAACCTGCTTTCATAGTCCATTGGTTTGCTATTTTATCATGCTATGTGGAGAACTAAACTCATGCTTGGGAGTAAAGTACTCACTGATTTGGGCCGAGTTTTCTCAAGCAAAGCCAGATAGCCCAGGAATCTTTTTTTTTTTTTTTGCGGTACGCGGGCCTCTCACTGTTGTGGCTTCTTCCACTGCGGAGCACAGGCTCCGGAGGCGCAGGCTCAGCGGCCATGGCCTACACGCCCAGCCGCTCCGCGGCACGTGGGATCCTCCCGGACCGGGGCATGAACCCGCGTCCCCTGCATTGGCAGGCGGACTCCCAACCACTGCGCCACCAGGGAAGCCCGCCCAGGAATGTTTTGGATGAAGAATACATTTTCCTCAGGGGCCAAAGATAAATACTTGCTACTTGGGGATATCAAGAAACTATAATGAATGTAAAAGCACTTTGGAAAGTGTAAAGCCTTGTACCAATGCAAGATTGTTATTATTATAGTATTATTATCACACAAGTGAAAGTGTTATATTCTTTATAGGATATTATGTGAATTGGCTTAAGAAAGAGTTGAACTCCATATACAGACATTTTGTTCTTGACCTTTCCAGTTCACTTTTCCAGTCTATCCTGGAGAGTTCCATGTGCTCTGCAAAGGTGACTAAAATATGATGATAAATATAACAGACTTTGTCACAGAAATGAACAATATAGCTAAACCCTTTGCTTTCATTATCGTAATCTATATATTTATGCAGTTTTACCTTCCTGTACTGAACTCATAAAATTTCCTATATTGTTAATACTCTAGTTTCCCAAAATTATGTTTATTTCTTACAATTTGGTCTTACTCTTTCAGAAAAATCTTCTTTAAAATTTACTTTTGTTTACTGTGGTACTGTCTTTTTCATCCAAGATTCTCATAATTGTTTAGAATGTTCTTTGGAGAAGAAACCCTTTGGAGAAGAAACAATTCCATAGACAGATCTCCCAACAAAAGGAGCTTGTTTGTCCTGTGGCTGTGTGCCTGTTCTAGTGAGTGAGAAGAAACCTGTAAACATTTTGCCTCTTCTTGGGAAAAGGAAAAAAAAAACATTTATTTTTAAAATAACCAATTCATTTTTTTCTTATAATATGCTCTATTATCATTGTTGAATGATGTGATTGTTGTCAAACAATAATTACTTCTTATAATTGCCTGTGATTTTCATTTTTGCACTCTTTATGTGGAATTTTCTCTCAATCTCTAGGAAAAACAAATGGAAGAGGAACTTTACAGTAACAATCATATCTTTAGAGTGTCCAAGAATATAAGAGAGTATTAAGAGAGTGAATAACTTAAGTTTTTGTTAATTAGGTAATCCCTGCATATTAGAAGACTTGAAGCATGAAGAAACACTTGCTTCCAAAAACTCATATTCTAATCTTAGAAAAATTGGACCAAGCTGAACAGATGAGTAGATAAAGTTATGGAAAAATGTGTTGCTTTTAGAAAGTACCTCTCCTTAGTCACGGAAACAGTAGCCTAGATCTTACTTGGGTTAATTTTATACACCACTCCTATTGTTTTAAGAATGTTTGTCCTCTACAAATGTCTCTTCTTTCAAAAGTAAGCCCATTTGGGGATTATGGTAATCTTTGTTCCTGATTAAAATTTCTCTATCCTGTTTCTTTGTATTTTACCTTTCACAGTAGCTTAATACAAATTCTGTGGTTTTGTGATTAACTCTGAATATGGAATCTTGGTGTAGGTTTCATGAGGCTCATCTGAACATGGAGCATGTCTCTTTGTTTCATTTAAACTTTCTGCAGTAGCACTGATTTCCCTTACCTTTAATTTTGTTCACTAAGCGAAGAATTTTCTTTTGAGTTTTTTTTTTCCCATTTCTTAATTGGTCTGCTCTGGTGGGTGATTTTGGGGATTTGTTTTTGTTGTCGTTCAAAGCACCGATCAGTGATTCATAAAACTGATTTTCTTTATTTCTTACAATTAAAATAAGCTGTGACATTTAGCCATCTACAAACCCTACCCGTACTGTCCTTAGTGTTAAGAAAACTGATTAGTTCCGCAGCCCTGCCAACACCTCCCAGCATTCACCTATAATGGGTCATAAACTTGAAAGCCTCCCAGGCCTCTTTCCCTGTCCCTGGGTGAGGCTTGCAGGGTGGAGGAGGGGCACCAAGCCCAGCAGAGAATGAGTGAGAAACACTGACAGAATAACAGGGGGAATGGAAAAAAAGAACTTAAGAGGATTATAACAAGAAAGGAAGCATTTGGAGTCCTGGGAGGTGATGCCAGTCAGGATCTCTGAATTACTAAGAAAAGAGAAAATTTTCCTGTCTACTTATAGGCCTTGGTCAAGGAATTTCTTTTTCCCTCTCATATCCCTTTCTATCTTTCTTCCTGAGAAGTGATGGTCCTGCACATCAGGAGGGAAGGCACTGGGCCAACCTCTCCCAAGAAGGACATTTCCTTGAAAAGTGGCTTTGATTTGACATTTTCATGGTGTAGGAAGGGGCAATCAGGAGAGGCATGAGTTTTAGCCAGATAAACTGATGACATCTGAAAAAGGCAGGCCAACATGACTCCTAGTGGAAGGTAGAAAATTGCCATTCAATTGTGGCTATTCAATTTGGGGCGTTCTAAGAAAGGCTTTTCCACAAAAAGCCTTGAACTTTCATGAAGGAAGGTCAGGCAACATGGATCATTTAAATGAAGATTTTAATCTTGAAGTGTATTTTGATTATATTAGATTGTATAGGTCTTTTTATTTCCATGAACATGTAGCAAATATTCAGTGCTAGAGATTACTGTAGTTTTGAATTTTAAAAAATATTATTAGACTCGTTACTAATCACATAATTTTCTCTCATGAGCCTATTTCTAGTGCTTATAATTTAGATCGCAGATTGGCAGAAATATTCAAAATTATAAATATGTATAATTGCTGATTGTAGAGGTGAGAATGCTATTTTTTTTTTAAACAACAGGAGAAATTTGCTTAAAGAATAGTGCCAAATACTTTAATGGAAGCCAATTCATAAATACTTATGATATTTTAATGTCCTACAAAAGCACTGAGACAGCAGCAAAGAGGTAACTCTTAAACACAATCCTTCAGTAACAGTGGAGCTTTGGGGCAGAGATGGGAGGAATTCCACTAATAGCTGACAACTGTAGGAATCCACAGAAAATTTCTTTATTTGGGACCATAATACCAATGGACATGTGTGTCTATATAACATTACTGTTTTTCCTAGATTTTTTAAAGAATTAAGACTTTATTTTTTAGAACTTTTTTTTAAGGTTCACAGCAAAATTGAGAGGAAGGTACAGAGACTTCTCGTATACATCCTGCCCACCACATTCATAGCCTCCTTCATTATCAATATCCCCCACCAAAGTGGCATGTTTGTTACAACTGATGAACTTACATTAACACATTGTAATTACCCAAAGTCCATAGTGTATATTACAATCCACTCTTGGCATTGTACAATCTATGGGCTTGGACAAATTTTAATGATATGTATACATCATTATGGTATCATATGGAATATTTTCACTGCTTAAAAATCCTCTGTGTTCCAACTATTCATCTCCCTCTCCCTTCCAACTCCTGGAAATCACTGAACTTTTTACTGTCTCCATAGTTTTGCCTTTTCAAGAATGTCATATAGTTGGAATCAGACAGTATGTAGCCTTTTCAGACTGGTTTCTTTCACTTCGTAATATGCATTTAAGATTTTTCCATGACTTTTCATGGCTTGATAGCTCATTTTTTTCAGTGCTGAATAATATTCCATTATCTAGATGTACCATAGTTTATGCATCCATTCACCTATTGAAGGATATCTGGGTTGCTTCCAAGTTTTGGCAATTATGAATAAAGATGCTATAAACATTCATGTGCAGGTTTTTGTGAGGACATGAGTTTTCAATTTATTTGGGTAAATACCAAGGAGCACAATTGCTGGATTGTATCATAAGAGTACATCTAGTCTTATAAACAAGTACCAAACAGTCTTCCAAAGTAGCTATACCATTTTGTATTTCCACCAGCAATGAATGAGAGTTCCTGTTGCTCCACATCCTCACCAACATTTGGTGTTGTTAGTTTTCTGGATTTGGCCATTTTAATAAGAATGTAGTAGTATCTTACTGTTGTTTTAATTTGTATTTCCCTGATGACATATCATGTGGAACATTTTTTCATATGCTTATTTGCCACCTGTATATCTTCTTTGGTTAGGTGTTTGCCAAGGTCTTTGGCCATTTTTTAACTGGGTTGTTTGTTTTCTTATTGTGGAGTTTTAAAAGTTCTATATATATTTGGGTAACTGTCCTTTATCAGTTGTTTTTTGCAAAAGTTTTCTCCCAGTCTGTGACTTATCTTTTCATTCTCTGGACATTAACTTCCACAGGAGAAGTTTTTAATTTTAATGAGGTCAGCTTATTAATTGTTTCTTTCATGGATCATACTTTTGGTATTGTATCTAAACAGTCATCACCACACCCATCTAGGTTTTCTCCTGTGTTATCTTCTAAGAGTTTTATATCTATTTGTAGTATAGGAGTTTATATTTTTAGGTCTGTGATCCATTTTGAGTTAATTATTGTGAAGGGTATAAGGTCTGTCCAGATTAAATTTTTTGCATGTGGATATATACATAAGCACACATAATCAAGTACGTTGTTGGTATTGTTTTTGTGAACATATTGTTATCTGTTAGATCAATAAAAATAAGAAAAGTTTAAATTTTACCTTTACTTGTTCTTTCTTTGATGCTCTCCCTTTCTTTATGTAGATGCAAGTTTTTGACATTATTTTCCTTCTCTCTAAAGAACTTGTTTTAACATTTCTTGAAAGTCAGGTCTGTTGGCAACAAATTGCTTCAATTTTTTTTTGTCTGAGAAAATCTTTATTTCTTTTCACTTTTGAAGGTAATTTTACGGGGTGCAGAATTCTGGGTTGGTGATTTTTTCTCTTAACAGTTCAAGTATTTCACTCCACTTTCTTCTTCCTTACATGGTTTCTGAAAAGTTGGATGTAATTCTTATCTTTGTTCCTCTACTGATAAGAGTCTGGCTTCTTTCATGACTTTATCTTTGATTTTCTGTAGTTTGAAAATGATATGACTAGGTGTAGTTTTTTGGGAACTTATCCTGCTTGGTGTTCTCTGAGCTTCTTGGAGCTGTGGTATGGTATCTGACGTTAATTTGGGGAAATTCTCAGTTATATTCTCAAATATTTCTTTGTTCTTTTTCTCTCTTCTGATAATCCCATTTCACATACGTTACACCTTTTGTAGTTGTCCCACAGTCCTTGGATATTCTGTTCTTTTTTTCTTTCAGTTTTTGTTCTCTTTGCTTCAGTTTTTGAGGACTCTATTGATATATCCTCTAGCTCAGAGATTTCTTCCTCAGCCATTCAGCCATATCCAGTCTACTAATAAGCCCATCAAAGGTATTCTTCACTTCTGTTACACTGTTTTTTGTTTTTTTATCTCTAGCAAGATAGGATCTTTCTTAAGATTTCCCTTTTTCTGCTTCCTTTGCCTGTCCTTGCATGCTGTTTTCTCTATCCATTAGAGTCCTTAGTTTATTAATCACAGTTGTTTTAAATTCCCAGTCTGATATCCCTGCCGTGTCTGGTTAGGGTGCTTGCTGTGTCTCTTCAAATTGTGTTTTTTGCCTTTTGGTATGCCATGTAATTTTTTCTTGATAGCCAGACATATGTATCAGGTAAAAGGAACTGCAATAAATAGGTATTTAGTAATGTGGTGATGAGGTATTGGGGGTGAGGAAGGATTCTATATACCTGTGATTAGGCCTTAGTCTTTTTGTTTTTTTTTTTTAGGTCTTAGTCTTTTAGTGAGCTTGTGCCTCTGTACTGTGAACTTTACAAGAGTTTCTCAGTTGTTTTTTTTTTTTTTTTTCCTGTCCCCTTAAGTGGGACAGTGTAGCTAGAGCGGGCTGGAGTTGTGTATTTTTCTTCCCCCAGGTCAGTAAGGCTCTGATAATACTCCAACGCTTTAGGGGCTGATTAACTAGTTTTCCCTGAGTGCAGGCCTTGTTAAGAAGAACAGAGCGCAGGCACGTATTTAAAAATGGTTGCTTTTCCCCTTCTCCTGTCAGAAGCATGAGGGGACTTTTCTCCGTTATTTACTTTGGAAACCTGGTGGAGCTCGTGAAGGTAAGTCACAATGTTATGGGAATTCTGCTTCTAACTGAGTGGCCCCTGAAGTTTTAAAATCTCAGACTTTTCCATACTGAGCTTCCAGCAGTTCATCAGTTAACAGTTCAGGCTTTCCTCCCCCAGCACTGCTTCCCACCGCGGTTTCTGCTTGTGAGCCTCCGCTCCAGGACGCCGTGACTGTCTGTATTTGCCAGTCTGTGTCTCCAATCTTGGGGGTGGCATTTTGACCTGTGTCCTCCTCTCTCTTATGGATCCAAGAAGAATTGTTGAATTTTCAGTCTCTTCAGCTTTTTACATGTTGTTAGCACCAAGTAGTAACTTCCGAATTCCTTTTATGTGGAACCAGAGCTCTCCGCGATTTTTTAGCCAATTAGAAGAGTAGGTATTTGAGAAACACCTCTATGGTTGTGATAGTCTTGTGACTACATTAAGCAGTGAAGGCAGTCAAGGAAGACAGTTCTTCCTTTCTAGTCTGCTTTTGTACTGTCCTCGGGAAGCCTGGTCAAAAAGCCACCACCAGAGAACTCTCGAAGTAGTGCATCAGGTAGTTCTGTGTCCCTGTGTCTCCCTGGAATGAATACCTTGAGAGGGGATTAACGTGACAACATGATGCCAGCACATCTGCTGTCCACAGCTGATGAGTTTCATACCCTTCAATCACAGCGGGAGAAGTTCCCAGCAAAAGCTAAGTCTTAAGGTAAAGTTTCTTAAGAGCAGCATTCAGAGTATATTCTTATTGAATCCCGGTTCTGGATAGATGGTTAGGATGGAGGCAAATTTTGAAGTAGAGCCCCTGTAATTATGAAATGGGACAGGCTCCAGTGGGTGAACATAGAAGGAACATGATCGACACCAGTGCCTGGCACATCTCGAGCAGTCTTGTAGCAAACCTGTGTCGACTCATCCTCAATGGTCTGCACTATCTTTTTATACTGAGTAGCTTAAGGGTAATAGGGCATGATGGTCTTGGTTCAGGTGGCTCTTGACTACAAATTAATCAACTTGGTTGTGATAATTGTCAGAAGCTACAGGACATTATTATCAGTGGGTTGCACTTGATCAGCAGCTAGGCTGAGTGTTGCAGCTGAGGTTTGAGATGGAGCTACGAGCACTTCCAGCCCTTCTGCTGGTAAGATCTGGTATCAGCCTCCTACCTTTCTCATTTCATCTTGTATGATTTCGTCTCGGCTCACTCTGCTCCAGCCTGACCACCTTCTTTCTATTTCTTAAATGGAGCAAGATTGTGCCTGCTGCAGCTACTTTGCATCAGCTGTTTGCATTTCTCCCAGATTTTCCCCTGCGGAACTCACTCCATCCCATCAGTAACTCATCCCATCAGTAGCTCATCCCATCTCAACTCGAATCATCTTCTCAGAAAGGTCTTTTGCATGGCAGTCCTCCCATCTCTCACCCCCAGTTATGATCAAGTTACTCTGTTTTATTTTCTTCATAGCGTTTGTCACTCTGGAAATTTTCTCTGTTATCTTTTTTTCTTTTTCTTTGATGGCATTCCCTACTAGAATGTAAGCTCCATGGAAGCTTGACCTTACATACTTAACACTGTATCCCTAGCACCCAAAACAGTACGTGGTGCTTAGTAAGAACCTGATAAATAAGTATTTAATAAATGAATAAAACAAATTCTTATCCAGTGCCCCATTCTTGCTTTTCTCAGCTGTCACATTTGATCTTATTTGCTCAAGCTCTCCATTTTCCAGACCAATGTAAACTAAAAGAGGTATAAAGTAAACAGCTTCAGATCCCCCTTCAGGTCAAGGCGGGGCCCAGGGTGTGGGTGTGTAGTGTTGGTGGTGCAGTGGTCACCAGCCCAGCACAGGGTTCTGCAGACCCCTCTCCTGATCAGGACAGAGAGTCTTATAGGCTGCTCTTAGATCTGGAACTCTGTGTCCCCAAATGACCTTAAGACCTTGCAGTGGTCACAGTTACGCCCTCCTCCATTGGTTGTAGTTTTCAGGACTATCCTGCTGCTTGTTTTCTAACACCCCCTTGTCTCTTGGCAAGGATCCCCCTCCACATGGACAAAATGCCTAGATGATAACCATCTGCCATCCACTGGCTCACTTTCCTTCCTAGCAACCTCTGCCTATTCCCCCACCCCCACTCAAGTTAATTACTGCCTGACAGTCCAGAAAGTGCCTGTAGGCTGGGGAAAGCAATGCCATTACTCAACCTTGCTGAGAGTTGCTTGCTTTTGGAGAAAAGAAAAACAGTTGATAGTAAATAGCTTCAGTGAAGCTTGCAGTTCTTGCTTTGCTTTTGGAGTAAGCATTTCTTATGTCACTTATGCTTTATTTTAAATGCAGTGAATACATGCAGCATTGATGTGATCCGAAGAGTCTAACAAATTGATTGGAATTTCTGATTTCTCCTTTCTTTCTGACTCTTGCTTGCTTTTATTTATGTTTGTACCTTAAGAATCTAAATGTAGGAATTCTGATACCTTTTCTAAAATCCAACTTGTCTTGATACCATGCCCTTTATGGACTATATGAACTAGCTTCTTTGGCCTCTAGTGACAGCAGGTAGGAGGGAAGAAAGTGAAGTTAAGGTATGTATTCTCTTAGCTCCCACCCTGCTGGGTTGACAGGCAGGCCACAGCTCCTGCTGTGGGGACTTTCTGAGCTACAGCTGCTCCTTCTGGGTCCTAGTACCTGCTTTCCCTCTTGCCTCATTAGGACTAGGGGTGGTAACAGTGTCCCACTGTTGCTACTTTCTGGGTGCTTCACCCTTGTTGATTTTTCTTTTCTCCTTCTATACCCATAAATGATCACTTTATTAAGCTTTTTTCCAATTATCTGTTCAAGTGTGTCATTTGTTTCTGCTGAGACCCTAAGTACATGGGATATGAATTTGGATAAGTGTTAGTACGTAGGGTATGGTATATGTGTAAGCATTTAGAAGAAAACGTAGGAGAAAATCTTTAGGACCTAGCACTAGATGAAGTGTTCTTAGACACGGCATCAAAAGCACAATTCATATAAGAAAAAAATTAATAAATTGGGCTTCCTCAAAATCTTTTGCTCAAGGAATGATCCTTTTAAGAGGATGAACAGGCAAGCTAGAGGCTGAAAGGAAACATTTGTAAACCATATATCTCATAAAGAACTCTCAAAACTCAACAGTTAAAAAAAAAAAAAGGAAACAATCCAGTCGGAATCATAATGGCTAAAATAAAAAAAAATTGATAACACCAAATACTGGGAAGGATGCTGATAAACTGAATCACTCATGCATTGCCAGTGGGAATGAAAAGCAGTTCAGTCACCCTGGGATATATTTTGGCAGTTACTTAGAAATGTAAACATTCTCTTACCATGCAACCCAGAAATGACACTCCTGGGCATTTATCCCAGAGAAAAGAAAACCTATGTCCGTATTAAAATATCTATGTGACTGTTCCTAGCAACAGTAATAGCCAAAAACTGGAAATGACCCATATATCTTTCTATGGATGAATGACTGATTAAACAAACTGTGAGGGGTGGGATAGGGAGGGTGGGAGGGGGGCACAAGAGGGAGGGGGTATGGGGATATATATACACATATAGCTGATTCACTTTGTTATGCAACTGAAACCAACACAACAGTGTAAAGCAATTACACTCCAGTAAAGATGTTAAACAAAACAAAACAAAACTGTGTTGCATCCATACCATGGAAAATTACTCAGTAACAAAAAGAAATCAACTGTTGAAATACATGCATAACTTGGGGGGGGGCTTCATGATAATTATGCTGAATGAAAAAATTTACAAACAAAAGGTTATGTACTGAATTAATTATTTATATAATATTATCAAAATAACAAAATTATAGAGATGGAAAATAGATTTAGTTGTTGTTAGGGGTTAGGGACAGTGCCTGGGAGGGAGAAACATGGGTGTGATTATAAAAGGTACCACTTGGGATCCTTGTGGTGATGAAACAGTTCTGTACCTTGACTGTGTGGTAGTTATGTAAATCTGCATGTGGTACAATGGTATAGAATCTCACACACATGAGACTGCCTGTCAAAACTGGTAAAATCTGAACAAGGTTGTTTATTGTACCAGTGTCAGTTTTCTGGTTTTGATATTTATCATAGTTATGTAGGATGTTACCTTTGAGGGAAAATGGGTCAACAGTACATGGAACCTGGCTATATTATGTTTGTAACTTCCTGTGGTTCTATAATTATTGAAAAATAAAAAGTGAAAAAAAATCAGTCCCATATTGGGACCATTAGCTTGGGAAGCATGTTATCTTGCTCTTTAGCGGGAGGGAGGCGAGGAGATGAGGGTAACACCATAAGCACTTTGCTATTAGCTGTATGTCATTGCTAAGCTGTATCAATAACTGTTAAGTTGGCAAAAGGACTAAAATCAAGATCCCAATATTCCCAATGGGAAGATTTTATTTTCAATTGTTATTTAACTTAAAAACTTAAACTTGAAAAAATGGGTCTTCCGTACATTATCTCTTTGTGGAAGCATTTCCAGGAAAGAATATAAAATCCATAGAAAATTCCTCTTGACAAATGTAAATTTTCTACTCTAAAATGCTAGTAATTTGCTCCTACAGAATATTCAAACTTTTACAGAGTTTTTACTCATCTTCAAGGAGCACTGAGCACACTTCCAGAGACTTTCTAAAAAGATGTCACCGTTCAGTTAAACACTCCCCTGCACAATGAAATCAGGGTTCTCTAGACACTGAGAAGCTAACTCTCTCCACCCAGCTCTAACCTTCTCCTAGGTCATGAATGTTGTAGTTGCCAGCTCTAATATTTCTCTATGATGATCAAAACCACAGCTACAAAATGCTGTGAAGAGAACACAGGAGTGGTAGATAGAGCTACTGAGCAGTGTGGGGTTTGAGAGAGGCTGTATCTGGTGGCAGTTTGATCTCATCCAGGGAGACAGGTTTCTCTCTTTGGTCACAGACCCAGGGAGCTTGGCTTTCAAGGCAGGTCACTGACCCAGGGTTTGGACACGGTAGAAGGTAGACAACATTTCAAACACCTCGTTAATTCAAATATCGATAAAAAGGAGAGACATCAGTCTGTTTTCATTAAACCTTAGACTTATACACTGTGCTTTCCAAAAGGCTAACATAATATATCCATATAGATCTGTGTCCAAAAATAGATAAGAAAATATGTGATAGCATTTCAGGCACTTGTATATGTTATTGTTATCTTGTAAGTAATTCCTTGACAATTTTTAGAGAGACCTCAAAAAGTTCCCTAAAAAGTGTTCCCAAAGCCCGGGGTGCAGTTTTGCTGGTACTGCCACATTTAGGGGTGCTTCTGCAGCACTTGATACTAATGTAATTTCCAAAGAACATTACATATTTCCCTTGTAATCTTTTCTTCTAGAGACACATAAATCCTCTTTTTATATACCCATGTTTTGGTCCATCCAACTTATAAATAACATATTTTCTGAATGGATAAATGAAATCCAAAACTTGAGTTGCTATAGTCTCATTTTACGGATTAACAACATTTTATTACTTGGTGAAAGAATACCTGGATTTGGATAGAAGCATCTTTATCATCTGTGGGCCTTTAGGTAAGTCACAAAGTCAGTGAATCTTGGTTTTCTTCCTAGTAACACTTACTATGTCACAGATTTTTTGGAAGGATGAATGAGATCTTAACTGTTGAAATGATTTGAAATGTAAAGTACTTACATTAGGGCTGGAGTCAGTGGAGTAACTCAAAGATCGAAGTTAGTGGTATTAAAAGATTGGGGATTTAGGTCTTCACAAATGGGCTTCCATGTTTAATGTTGTTGCTCATCTTTCAACATTTTCTAAAGCTGGTTTGAGGACAGTGAGTATAGTTTTCTACAACATGACACAGAGAATACCAGAGCAAGATTATATCTGTCACAGATGAAAATACTCTATGTGTCATAGTCATCTATTCATTGGTTTATGGACCCAGAATTCTCCAGGGGGACTCACAAATTCTCATAATGTTTCTAGGTGCCAGATTTTTCATTTGGAGCTCTTATTTAGTTGACAGATGTGTAAAAATCACGTGTAGGCAAATGACTCTTCAGTCCTATCAAGCTGGTTATTCTAGCTAAGAGTCACTGGAACCTCTACCCCGACTAGGCTTTTCAAATCTTATACTAGAGTTTAATGTTATTCTATGCTAATGCCAGTGCTTTGCGCTGTATCTTTAAAATACAATGCCTCTTTCTAATACAAACACTAACTTACAGAGAGAGCTCTCTTTGAGGACATCAGAAGAGATCAGTAACTGCATTCAGTTCCTCAAAGGTGTCAGTGAAACCTGTGGTTTGGAGATTCACACACAAGTCAGACTGGGAGAAAGTTTCTATTTAGAACAATAAATTATAAAATCTTAAAACATAAGAATTAGTTGGACGTTAAATATTGAGTCCCTAGCTGTGCCCTGCCACTAATAAAGAAGACCCGTGGAGGTAAATTGATTTGCCAGGTCTTGCCGACAGTAACTGGTAGAGCTGAGATTTGAATCCGGGTCTTCTGATTACTCCAATTTGAGTGCTTTTTCTGCTATTACTATCCTTTAGATTAAAAAGTTAATTTTATGTTAGAAAGACAATTCTGGTAAGCACAGAAGTCATATTAATGCCAGTAGGGGTGATATTAAATATTAAGTTGTATTAGGGTTTTCCAGAGAAAGAGACCCAAAGGAGATCATATGCATATATGTTTGTATGTATATATATGTATGTATATACACACACACAGATCTAAAATTATAAGGAATAGGCTCACACAGTTATGGAGGCTGAGAAGTTCCAGGATCTGCCCCAGGATCTGTAGTCAGCAAGCTGGAGGCCCAGGAGAGTGGATGGTATAATTCCAGTCTGAGTCGAAAGGCCTGAGAACCAGGAGAGCCAGTGGTGTAAGTTCTAGTCCAAGTCTGAGTCTGAAGGCAGGGGGAGAAAACTCCAATGTCCCAATTTGAAGATAATCAGGCAGAGAGAGCAAATTCTCTCTTAATCCACCTTTTGTTCTGTTCAGGACTTAAATGGATTGGATTGGGAAGGGCAATCTGCTTTACTCAGTCTACAAATTAAATTCTTATCTCATCCAAAGACGCTCTCACAGACACCTCCAAATAATGTTTAACCAAATATTTGGGCACCCAGATATTTAAGTTAACTATCACAGAAGTGGACAAATTCCTGGGTTATTTTTTTAGATTTTATAATGATAATGACCTGTAAGTAGGTTGGTTGTTTTATAGAAAAAACTCCACATATGTTGCATTTCTCTCTTTTTGCCCTTTGCATAATTTCAGGGTATTTTTTTCCCCTTTCATCTCTTCAACTGGAAAAAAATGATAAAAAGGGGTTATTAGCTTGATTTTTTCCCTAAAAAGTCTATTACTCTAAATAAGTGAAATTAGCTATTTTTTTTGTGTGACAAGAACAAAGAAAAAGTTTCAATTTGTACTACATGTATTGTATATTAAATATGTACTAGGATGTATATCAGAAAAGTCTGGTCTTAAATAGAGTAGATCTTTTATATTCAAAAGTCTTTACAAATGACATCTTCTAGTCACTTTAAAATCCCTGAATTTTTAAAAACCACTATGGGGGTAGAAAACTAAATTACTTCCAAAGGTTAGGTAGATATGTAAATGAAGGAAGCATTCTAGAGTAAGTTCATAGAGAGCAGTAGGGACAATGGCAAGCTGGAATGCACATGCCCTGTCTGTAGGGGGTGGGCTATAATCAGCTCCAGTCTTGTGTTGCCATGCGGAAATGTGAGTCCAGTATTGCAAGTTCCCATGATGTTTTAAAAAAAATTTGAAGTGCTATGTTTTTATTTTTTAATGTAAAGTTGCAACTAATTCTAGTTCTAAAAAAAAGTTTAGACCAAACTAAATACATGTCGTTGTATCTGGCCTATGGGTCTTTAGTTTTTGACATCTGACTTGAAACATATAATTTCTTCCTAGAAAATTCATTCATGACAAGTAGAGGGCAACAAATCCTAATTGAGAGCAGATTCTGGACAATCAGCCAGGCTCAGTCTTTTTTTTTTTTTAAGTTGAGGTAACGTTGCTTTATAAGTTTTATGTATACAACATTATAGTTCAACTTCTGTATGTACTACAGCATGCTCACCACCGAAGTCTAGTTTCCATCCGTCACAACAGTTGACCTCCTTTATCTATTTTGCCCTCTGTCAGCCCCTCTTTCCTTTGATGACTACCAATCGGTTCTCTGTATATTTGTGTTTGTTTTTATTTTGTTTTGTTTGTTTATTATTTTTAAACATTCCACATATGAGTGAAATCATGGGTATTTGTCTTTCTTTCTCTGACTTATTTCACTTAGCATAGTACCCCCAAGGTCTATCCATATCATTGCAAATGGCAATATTTCATCTTTTTATGGCTGAGTAATATTCCATTGTATTATATATCATGTCTTCACTTAGGTTGTTTCCATAACTTGGCTACTGTAAATAATGCTGCAGTGAACATAGGAGTGCATAAATCTTTTTTAATTAGTGTTTTTATATTCTTTGGATAAATACACAGAAGTGGAATAGCTGGATCGTATGGTAGTTCTATTCTTAATTTTTTGAGGAATCTCCATATTGTTTTCCATCGTAGTTGTACCAATTTACGTTTCTACCAACAGTGTATGGCGGTTCCCTTTTTCTCCACATTCTCTCCAATTCTTGTTATTTCTTGTCTTTTTGATAATACAGGCTCAATCTTTAACACTCCTTTGTATAATTATGTGATTCAAATTCACGATTTAGGAAAACGACACATCTCTACAAGCCATGGGTCTCAAGATCTGTAATGGAAACTTTGAATGAAATCTTTGAAACCAAGTATCTCCTGTACTTGGAAACTGGGTTAACCCTTGGTGATTTGGAGGACCATCTCTGTTCCTTTCTGTTCTTATCCAGTGCCAGCATGGCCTCGCTCTGAAAAAACCACCAGTGAGTTTAACCCTCTCATGGTAGAATTTCAGCTGCTATTTGGCCATAAATGGTAGGGTTTTTCACTGAGGACAGCTGACAGATTTACCAATACATATGGCTGGTTTGGTTAAGGTAAAACAATGGCATTGAAATAGTTTGTTTTTTCTTTCATTAATAAATTTTAGTCTATTTATTTACAATTTATTTGTTTGCAAGGAGAAGACCAATGTCTTAGGAAAGAATGGTTAAAAAACTAATTATTACCATATAAATTTGCATCATGGAAAAGAATAATATTTTATATTATGTATATATATTTTTGATATATATTTTGATATATATATATATGTGTATATATTTTTTGATATAGGGTTTTTACTCTTATCAGTAACGGCTAGTTTGATGCAAAAGTTATGTAACAACTTATTATGAATGCTGAAAACTGCTTTTACTTTAAATCTAACAGTCTCGGCTAGATTTATCACCTTATAAGAGCTGCTCTCAAATTTTAACTGTGAGATCATCTGTGTAAGAGCTTGTCTCCAGTGGTGGCCACCAACAGTTCTTCCTATCTCTATACATGCATACTGCTCCTTCCATCAAAAGGTGGAGTCTTGGGGCTTCCCTGGTGACACAGTGGTTGAGAGTCCGCCGGCCGATGCAGGGGACATGGGTTTGTGCCCTGCTCCAGGAAGATCCCACATGCCGTGGAGCAGCTGGGCCCGTGAGCCATGGCCGCTGAGCCTGCGCGTCCGGAGCCTGTGCTCCGCAACTGGAGAGGCCACAACAGTGACAGACCCGCGTACCGCAAAAAAAAAAAAAAAAAAAAAAAGGTGGAATCTTGTTGCCCTTCCACCTGAATCTGGGCAGGCCATGTGACTTGCATTGACTAATAGAATGCAGCAGAAGAGTCTGAGTAAGTTCTGGAGCAAGCCCTTAAGAGATTTGTGCTTCCATGGTCTTAGAAACCAGCTACCATGTCAGGAAGCTCAGGCTAGCCTAGTGAATGATGAGGGACCATGGGAAAGAGAGATACCATGAGGGACCATGGGAAAGAGGAGGACTGGGGTGCCCCATCCTTGGTCAGCACCAGACTGCATGAGACCTCTGAGGATAATTCAGGCTGGTACAGTTCCCAGATGAATGCAGTTGTATAAATGAAATCTGATACCATGTGGATCACAAGTCCTGCCAATTCACAGAATTGTAAGAAAAAAATAATTATTTTAAGCCACTATGTTTTGGGATGACTGGTTATACAGCAACAAGTAACTAAAACAACCTGCTTGTTACTAATGCTAATACATAACTTGGCATCTTCCACAGAGTTTCTGACCTAGTAGGTTTGGATGAGGCCTAGAGATTTGCTATTTTGACAAGATCCTGGAATAATTCAAATTGCAGGCAGTACTTTCAGAGTCACTGCTTGGAACCATTACTCTGATGAACACCCAGGTGTTGCTCAAGAAAGTTATTTATTTCTAAGTATGCAGAAAATTTTAGAATTTTTCTTTATATATTTCCCTAGTCTACAAAATTATAAAGAAATTAAGCTTAACTATACCCTGTATATTGGATAGTCGTGATTCATAGGGCATGCTTTTCTTCGAATACAGGGGAACTTCTAATGCAGGGAGAAGTTGCTGTTGTCTTTCATTTTTCTCGGAATATTGCTGTTTGTGTGTCCCTCCTAAGCAGATATATGGATTATAGTGTACTATCCTAAATAATAGAATCCTCATAATGTTTAGTACTGAGGTGGGAAGTGACCATGGGCATCTCTTATGCCTTACAGAAGTTCAGTGGTTATTTTGAGATAAAACACGTGGAGGAGCTGTCAAATTTAAAGATGAATAGAGCATATTTCTTTTACAAAATACAAGGTTCCAAGTTTGCTAACCTTTCTGTGATAAGTAACTATGAGTAGACTCCGACCTAATAGAAAATTAACATATACACACTTAACACATTTACTCTGTACCAACAAAACAGAGACAGTTTTCATAATTAGTGAGAAAATTCCTTTCGTTTCTTAAAAAGGAGGTGTTTTTTTTTTTTGGCCATGCTGTGAGGCACGTGGGCTCTTAGTTCCCTGACCAGGGATTGAACCCGAACCCCCTGCAGTGGAAATGCGGAGCCTTAACCACTGGACTGCCAGGGAAGGCCTCAAAAAGGAGTATTTTAAAACAAAATAGTGGGAAATGTTTCTACTGTCATATGGTATTGTATAAAATGATGTGTTTGTTACCTAAAAAATGATTATTTTGGCATGTAAGAACTTAGAAAATTTTAAAAAATCCATTTAAAAATCTTCCAACTTAGGTTTTGTGTGTTTGAATACGTTTGTGATTAGTTTGCAACAACTGGAAATTTATTAGCTGAATTTCACCAAAAACCGTGAAATTTTTGGGTGGCATTGAAAAGTGAGCGTCATGATTTAGTAACAGCAACCAACTGTTGGCACTTCTTCCATTTGGGAAATACATATATTTATGAGAAATCTTCTTCACTTATAAAAACCACGTATTAAAGGAAACAGCTGATAAACCTACCTAAGGAGACAAAAGACCTGTATGCAGAAAATTATAAAACACTGATGAAAGAAATTAAAGATGATACAAATAGATGGAGAGATATACCATGTTCTTGGATTGGAAGAATCAACACTGTGAAAATGACTCCACTCCCCAAAGCAATCTACAGATTCAATGCAATCCCTATCAAACTACAACTGGCATTTTTCACAGAACTAGAACAAAAAATTTCACAATTTGTATGGAAACACAAAAGACCCCGAAGAGCCAAAGCAATCTTGAGAAAGAAAAACAGATCTGGAGGAATCAGGCTCCCTGACTTCAGACTATACTACAAAGCTACAGTAATCAAGACAGTATGGTACTGGCACAAAAACAGAAATATAGGTCAATGGAACAGGATAGAAAGCCCAGAGAAACACCCATGCACATATGGTCACCTTATCATTGTAAAGGAGGCAAGAATATACACTGGAGAAAAGACAGCCTCTTCAATAAGTGGTGCTGGGAAAACTGGACAGCTACATGTAAAAGAATGAAATTAGAACACTGCCTAACACCGTACACAAAAATAAACTCAAAATGGATTAAAGACCTAAATGTAAGGCCAGACACTATCAAACTCTTAGAGGAAAACAAAGGCAGAACACTCTATGACATAAATCACAGCAAGATCCTTTTTGACACACCACCTAGAGAAATGGAAAGAAAAACACAAATAAACAAATGGGACCTAATGAAACTTGAAAGCTTTTGCACAGCAAAGTAAATCATAAACAAGACGAAAAGACAACCCTCAGAATGGGAGAAAATATTTGCAAATGAAGCAACTGACAAAGGCTTAATCTCCAAAATTTGCAAGCAGCTCATGCAGCCCAATATCAAAAAAAACAAACAACCCAATCCAAAAATGGGCAGAAGACCTAAATAGACATTTCTCCAAAGAAGATGTATGTACAGATTGCCAACAAACACATGAAAGAATGCTCAACATCATTAATCATTAGAGAAATGTAAATCAAAACTACAATGAGATATCATCTCACACCGGTCAGAATGGCCGTCATCAAAAAATCTACAAACAATAAATGCTGGAGAAAGTGTGGGGAAAAGGGAACCCTCCTGCACTGCTGGTGGGAATGTAAATTGATACAGCCCTATGGAGAACAGTATGGAGGTTCCTTAAAAAACTAAAAATGGAACTACCATACGACCCAGCAATCCCACTACTGGGCATATACCCTGAGAAAACCATAATTCAAAAAGAGACATGTACCAAAATGTTCATTGCAGCTCTATTTACAATAGCCAGGACATAGAAGCAACCTAAGTATCCATCAATAGATGAATGGATAAAGAAGATGTGGCACATATATACAATGGAATATTACTTAGCCATAAAAAGAAATGAAATTGAGTTATTTGTAGTGAGGTGGATGGACCTAGAGCCTGTCATGCAGAGTGAAGTAAGTCAGAAAGAGAAAAACAAATACCATATGCTAACACATATATATGGAATCTAAGAAAAAAAATGGTCATGAAGAACCTAGGGGTGAGATGGGAATAAAGTCACAGACGTACTAGAGAATGGACTTGAGGATATGGGGAGGGGGAAGGGTAAGCTGTCACAAAGTGAGAGAGTGGCATGGACATATATACACTACCAAACGTAAAATAGATAGCTAGTGGGAAGCAGCCGCGTAGCACAGGGAGGTCAGCTCAGTGTTTTGTGACCACCTAGAGGGGTGCGATGGGGACGGTGGGAGGGAGGGAGACGCAAGAGGGAAGAGATATGGGGCCATATGTATATGTATAACTGATTCACTTTGTTACAAAGCAGAAACTAACACATCATTGTAAAGCAATTATACTCCAATAAAGATGTTTAAAAAAAAAAAATTACAGAGAGAAAAGACCAGAAGGAAACACATCAGATGTTAACAGTGTTATCTATAATAAATATTTATAAGAATTAAAAATAAATAAATAAAAGAAACAACTTAGAAGCAGGCTTTAAAATCCTGTCATCAGGTGTTAAACTAAAATTTGTGAAACAGTTGAAGTGTATTATTATATTAATAACTTAATATTATGTTTTTAGTGAGAATCATATTTTATAGAAATACAAATGATCAATAAAATACTTTAAAATATTGTGTGCTTCATTATCTTTTTACAAAAATTTTTCAATTTTTGTGTTTTAGATGTATATTTAGATAATATAGTACCTGTATATAATTTTAAAATAAGTAAATATGGACTATTTGAGTTTCATGCTTGAACATTTCTTACTGTTGCACTGTGCTATCCAAATAGTTTGAGAACCAACATTCTAGAACCTTAAGGATATTCTGTAGTATCTTCCATGCATATTATTGTGTGGAAAATAATGTATTTCATTTTTTTAACACCTTTATTAGAGTATAATTGCTTTACAATTATGTGTTAGTTTCTGCTTTATAACAAAGTGAATCAGCTATATATATACATATATCTCCATATCTCCTCCCACTTACGTCTCCCTCCCACCCTCCCTATCCCACCCCTCTAGGTGATCACAAAGCACCGAGCTGATCTCCCTGTACTATGTGGCTGTTTCCCACTAGCTATCTGTTTTACATTTGGTAGTGCATATATGTCCATGCCACTCTCTCACTTCGTCCCAGCTTACCCTTCCCCCTCCTCATGTCCTCAAGTCCATTCTCTATGTCTGCATCTTTATTCCTGTCCTGCCCCTAGGTTCTTCAGAACCATTTTTTTTTTGCCTGTAGATTCCATATATATGTGTTAGCATATGGTATTTGTTTTTCTCTTTCTGATTTACTTCACTCTGTATGATAGGCTCTAGGTCCATCCACCTCACTACAAATAACTCAATTTCGTTTCTTTTTATGGCTGAGTAATATTCCATTGTATATATGTGCCACATCTTCTTTATCCATTCATCTGTTGATGGACAGTTAGGTTGCTTCCCTGTCTTGGCTCTTGTAAATAGAACTGCAGTGAACATTGTGGGACATGACTCTTTTTTAATTATGGTTTTCTCAGGGTATATGCCCAGTAGTGGGATTGCTGAGTCATATGGTAGTTCAATCTTTAGTTTTTTAAGGAACCTCCATACTGTTCTCCATAGTGGCTGTATCAATTTACATTCCCACCAACAGTGCAAGAGGGTTGACTTTTCACCACGCTCTCTCCAGCATTTATTATTTGCAGATTTTTTGATGATGGCCATTCTGACCAGTGTGAAGTGATACCTCATTGTAGTTTTCATTTGCATGTCTCTGATGATTAGTGATGTTGAGCATCTTGTTGAGCATCTTTTCATGTGTTTGTTGGCAGTCTGTACATCCTCTTTGGAGAAATGTCTATTTAGGTCTTCTGCCCATTTTTGGATTGGGTTGTTTGTTTTTTTGATATTGAGCTGCATGTAAAGTTTGGAGATTAATCCTTTGTCAGTTGCTTCATTTGCAAATATTTTCCCTCATTCTGAGGGCTGTCTTTTCGACTTCTTTATAGTTTCCTTTACTGTGCAAAAGCTTTGAAGTTTCATTAGGTCCCATTTGTTTATTTTTGTTTTTATTTCCATTACTCTAGGAGGTGGGTCAGAAAGGATCTTGCTGTGATTTATGTCATAGAGTGTTCTGCCTATGTTTTCCTCTAAGAGTTTGATAGTGTCTGGCCTTACATTTAGGTCTTTAATCCAATTTGAGTTTATTTTTGTGTATGGTGTTAGGGAGTGTTCTAATTTCATTCCTTTACATGTAGCTGTCCAGTTTTCCCAGCACCACTTATTGAAGAGGCTGTCTTTTCTCCATTGTATAGTCTTGCCTCCTTTATCAAAGATAAGGTGACCATATGTGTGTGGATTTATCTCTGGGCTTTCTATCCTGTTCCACTGATTCATATTTCTGTTTTTGTGCTAGTACCATACTGACTTGATTACTGTAGCTTTGTAGAATACTCTGAAGTTTGGAAGCCTGATTCCTCTAGCTCCATTTTTCTTTCTCAAGATGCTTTGACTATTCGGGGTCTTTTGTGTTTCCATACAAATTGTGCAATTTTTTGTTCAAGTTCTGTGAAAAGTGCCAGTGGTAGTTTGATAGGGATTGCGTTGAATCTATAGATGGCTTTGGGTAGTAGAGTCATTTTCACAGTGTTGATTCTTCTAATCCAAAAATGTGGTATATCTCTCCATCTATTTGTATCATCTTTAATTTCTTTCATCAGTGTCTTATAATTTTCTGCATACAGGTCTTTTGTCTCCTTAGGTAGGTTTATTCCTAGATATTTTATTCTTTTTATTGCAGTGGTAAATGGGAGTGTTTCCTTAATTTCTCTTTCAGGTTTTTCATCATTTGTGTATAGGAATGCAAGAGATTTCTGTGCATTAATTTTGTATCCTGCTACTTTACCAAATTTATTGATTAGCTCTGGTAGTGTTATGGTAGTATCTTTAGATTCTCTATGTATAATATCATCTTATTTGCAAACAGTGACAGCTTTACTTTTTCTTTTCTGATTTGGATTCCTTTTATTTGTTTTTCTTCTCTGATTTCTGTGGCTAAAACTTCTAAAACTGTGTTGAATAATAGTGGTGAGAGTGGACAATCTGATCTTGTTCCTGATCTTAGAGGAAATGGTTTGTTTTTTCACCGTAGAGAAGAATGTTGGCTGTGGGTTTGTCATATATGGCCTTTATTATGTAGAGGTAAGTTCCCTCTATGCCTATTATCTATAGGGTTTTTATCATAAATGGGTGTTGAATTCTTTCAAAAGCTTTTCTGCATCTATTGAGATGATCATATGATTTTTCTCCTTCTCTTTGTTAATATGGTGTGTCACATTGATTGATTTGTGTATACTGAAGAATCTTTGCATTCTTGGGATAAACCCCACTTGATCATGCTGTATGATCCTTTTAATGTGCTGTTGGACTCTGTTGAGGGGTTTTGCATCTGTGTTCATCAGTGATATTGGCCTGTGGTTTTCTGTCTTTGTGACACCTTTGTTTGGTTTTGGTATCAGGGTGATGGTGGCCTCGTAGAATGAGTTTGGGAGTGTTCCTCCCTCTGCTATATTTTGGAAGAGTTTGAGAAGGATAGGTGTTAACTCTTCTCTAAATATATGATAGAATTCATCTGTGAAGCCATCTGGTCCTGGGCTTTTGTTTGTTGGAAGATTTTTAATCACAGTTTGAATTCCAGTGCTTGTGATTGGTCTGTTTATATTTTCTATTGCTTCCTATTTCAGTCTTGGAATGTTGTGCTTTTCTAAGAATTTGTCCATTTCTTCAGGTTGTCCATTTTATTGGCATAATGTTGCTTGTAGTAATCTCTCATGATGCTTTGTATTTCTGCAGTGTCAGTTGTTGCTTCTCCTTTTTTGTGTCTAATTCTATTGATTTGAGCCTTCTCCCTTTTTTTTTTTTTGCAGTATGCCGGCCTCTCACTGCTGTGGTCCCTCCCGTTGTGGAGCACAGGCTCTGGACGCGCAGGCTCAGTGGCCATGGCTCACGGGCCCAGCCGCTCCGTGGCATGTGGGATCCTCCCGGACCGGGGCAGGAACCCATGTCCCCTGCATCAGCAGGCAGACTCTCAACCACTGTGCCACCAGGGAAGCCCTCTCCCTTTTTTTTTGATGAGTCTGGTTAATTGTTTATCAATTTCATTTATCTTCTCAAAGAACCACCTTTTAGTTTTATTGATATTTGCTATCGTTTCCTTCATTACTTTTTCATTTATTTCTGATTTGATCTTTATGATTTCTTTCCTTCTTCTAACTTTGGCAGTTTTTTGATCTTCTTTCTCTAATTGCTTTTGGTGTAAGTTTAGGTTTTTTATTTGAGATATTTCTTGTTTCTTGAGGTAGGATTGTATTGCTATAAATTTCTCTCTTAGAATGGCTTTTGCTGCATCCCATAGGTTTTGGGTCGTCGTGTTTTCACTTTCATTTCTTTCTAGGTATTTTTTTGATTTCTTCAATGATCTCTTGGTTATTAAGTAGTGTATTGTTTAGCCTTCATGTATTTTTATTTTTTACAGATTTTTTCCTGTAATTGATATCTAGTCTCATAGCATTGTGGTTGGAAAAGATACTGGATATGATTTCAATTTTCTTAAATTTAACCACAGCTTGATTTGTGACCCAAGATATGATCTATCCTGGAGAATGTGCCATGAGTACTTGAGAAGAAAGTGTATTCTGTTGTTTTTGGATGGAATGTCCTATTTTTTTTTTTTTTTTTTTTTTTTTTTTGCGGTATGCGGCCTCTCACTGTTGTGGCCTCTCCCATTGCGCAGCACAGGCTCTGGACGCGCAGGCTCAGTGGCCATGGCTCACGGGCCCAGCCGCTCCGCGGCATGTGGGATCTTCCCGGACCAGGGCACGAACCCATGTCCCTTGCATCGGCAGGCGGACTGTCAACCACTGCGCCACCAGGGAAGCCCGGAATGTCCTATAAATATCAATTAAGTCCATCTTGTTTAATGTATCATTTAAAGCTTGTGTTTCCTTATTTATTTTCATTTTGGATGATCTGTCCATTGGTGAAAGTGGGGTGTTGAAGTCCCCTACTATGGTTGTGTTACTGTCGATTTCCCATTTTATGGCTGTTAGCATTTACCTCATGTATTGAGGTGCTCCTATGTTGGGTGCATAAATATTTACAATGGTTATATCTTCTTGGATTGATCCCTTGATCATTATGTAGCGTCCTTCTTTGTCTTTTGTAATAGTCTTTATTTTAAAGTCTATTTTGTCTGATATGAGAATTGCTATTCCAGCTTTCTTGTGATCTCCATTTGCATGGAATATCTTTTTCCATCCTCCCACTTTCAGTCTGTATGTGTCCCTAGGTGTGAAGTGGGTCTCTTGTAGACAGCATATATACATGTTTTGCTTTTGTATCCATTCAGCCAGTCTATGTTTTTTGGTGGGAGCATTTAATCCATTTACATTTAAGTAGTTATTGATATGTATGTTCCTATTACCATTTTCTTCAGTGTTTTGGGTTTGTTATTGTAGGTCTTTTCCTTCTCTTGTGTTTCCTGCCTAGAGATGTTCCTTTAGCATTTGTTGTAAAGCTGGTTTGGTGGTGCTGAATTCTCTTAGCTTTTGCTTGTCTGTAAAGTTTTTAATTTTTCCATGAATCTGAATGAGATCCTTGCTGGCTAGAGTAATCTTGGTTGTAGGTTTTTCCCTTTCATTACTTTAAATATGTCCCGCCACTCCCTTCTGGCTTGCAGAGTTCCTGTTGAATGATCAGCTGTAAACCTTATGGGGACTCCCTGGTATGTTTTTTGTTGTTTTTCCCTTGCTGCTTTTAATATTTTTTCTTTGTATTTAATTTTTGAAAGTTTGATTAATATGTGTCTTGGCGTGTTTCTCCTTGGATTTATCCTTATGAGAGTCTCTGCGCTTCCTGGGCTTGATTATTTCCTTTCCCATATTAGGGAAGTTTTTAACTATAATGTCTTCAAATATTTTCTCAGTCCATTTCTTTCTCTGTTCTTCTTCTGGGACCCCTATAATTTGAATATTCGTTTGTTTAATGTTGTCTCAGAGGTCTCTGAGACTGTCCTCAATTCTTTTCATTCTTTTTTCTTTATTCTGCTCTGGGGTAGTTACTTCCACTGTTTTATCCTCTAGGTAACTTATTGGTTTTTCTGCCTCAGTTATTGTGCTGTTGATTCCTTTAGAGAATTTTAAATTTCATTTATTGTGTTGTTCATCATTCTTTGTTTGCTCTTTAGTTCTTCTAGGTCCTTGTTACACATTTCTTGTGTTTTCTGTATTCCATTTCCAACATTTTAGATCTTTACTATCATTACCCTGAATTCTTTTTCACGTAGATTGCCTATATCCTCTTCATTTGTTTGGCCTGGTGTATTTTTACCTTGCTCCTTCATCTGCTGTTTGTTTCTCTGTCTTCTCATTTTGCTTAACTTACTGTGTTTGTGGGTCTCCTTTTCGCAGGCTGCAAGTTCGTAGTTTCCTTTATTTTTGGTGTATAGTCCCAGTGGATAAGGTTGGTTGAATGGGTTGTGCAGGCTTCCTTGTGGATAGGACTGGTGCCTGTGTTCTGGTGGATGAGGCTGGATCTTGTCTTTCTGGTGGGCAGAAATGCGTCTGGTGGTGTGTTTTGGGGTGTCTGGGACCTTATTATGATGTTAGGCAGCCTCTTTGCTAATGGGTGGGGTTGCGTTCCTGTCTTGCTAGTTGTTTGGCACAGGGTGTCCAGCACTGTAGCTTTTTACTCGTTGAGTGGAGCTGGATGTTAGCGTTGAGTTGGAGATCTCTGGGAGAGCTTTTGCCGTTTGATATTATGTGGAATCGGGAGGTGTGTGGTGGACGAATGTCCTGAACTGGGCTCTCTTAGTTCAGAGGCACAGGCCTTACACCTGGCTGGAGCACCAAGATTCTGTCAGCCCGACAGCTCAGAAGAAAAGGGAGAAAAAAAGAAGGAAGGAAAGAAAAAATAAAATCATTAAAATAAAAAAAAATTATTAAGAAGTTAAAAAAGTTGAAAAGTAATGAAAAAAAGAAAAAAAAAAAAGAAAGAAAGAAAGGAAGAAGAGAGCAACCAAACCAGAAAAAACAAATTCACCAATGATAACAAGCACTAAAAACTATACTAAAAAAAAAAAAAAAAAACGGACAGACAGAATCCTTGGACAAATGGTAAAAGCGAAGCTATACAGGCAAAATCTCACAAAGAAGCATACGCATACACACTCACAAAAAGAGAAAAAGGAAAAAAAATCTATATATTAAAAAAAGAAAAATGGAAGAGAGCAACCAAATCAATAAACAAATCTACCAATGGTAATAAACTCCAAATACCAAACTAAGAGAAACATAAAACCAGAAACAAATTAGATGCAGAAAGCAAACCCCAAGTCTACAATTGCTCCCAACGTCCACCGCCTCAGTTTTGGGATGATTCGTTGTCTATCCAGGTATTTTACAGATGCAGGCTACGTCAAGTTGATTGTGGAGATTTAATCCGCTGTTCCTGAGGCTGCTGGGAGAAACTTCCCTGTTTCTTCTGTGTTCGCACAGCTCCCGGGGTTCAGCTTTGGATTTGGCCCTGTCTCTGCGTGTAGTTCATCTGAGGGCGTCTCTTCCCCCCGCTAGACAGGATGGGGTTAAAGGAGCAGCTGATTAGGGGGCTCTGGCTCACTCAGGCTGGGGGGAGGGAGGGGTACGGAATGCTAGGTGAGCCTGCGGCTGCAGAGGCCAGTGTGACGTTGCACCACCCTGAGGCATGCCATGCGTTCTCCTGGGGAAGCTGTCCCTGGATCATGGGTCCCTGGCAGTGGCAGGTTGCACAGGCTCCCAGGAAGGGACGTGTGGATAGTGACCTGCACTTGCACACAGCCTTCTTGGTGGCTGCAGTCGCAGCCTTAGCGTCTCATGTCAGTCTCTGAGGTCCACGCTGATAGCCGCGGCTCGCACCCGTCTCTGGAGCTCGTTTAGGCGGTGCTCTGAATCCCCTCTTCTTGTGCACCCCATAACAATGGTCTCTTGCCTCTTCGACAGTTCCAGACTTTTTCCTGGACTGCCTCCTGGCTAGCTGTGGCATACTAGCCCCTCCTGGCTAGCTGTGGCATACTAGCCCCCTTCAGGGTGTGTTCACGCAGCCAACCCCAGTTCTCTCCCTGGGATCTGACCTCCGAAGCCCGAGCTTCAGCTCCCAGACCCCACTCACCCTGGCGGGTGAGCAGACAAGCCTCTCAGGCTGGTGAGTGCTGGTCAGTACTGATCGTCTGTTTGGGAATCTTTCCTCTTTGCCCTCCACACCCCTGTGGCTGCATTCTCTTCTGTGTCTCCGAAGCTTCCCCCCTCTGCCACCTGCAGGCTCTGCCCAGAAGGGGCCCCCTAGTGTGTGGAAACTTTTCCTCCTTCACAGCTCCCTCCCCAAGGTGCAGGTCCTGTCCTTATTCTTTTTACTCTGCTTTTTCTTTTGCCCTACCCAGGTACGTGGTGAGTTTCTTGTGTTTTGTGAAGTCTGAGTTCTTCTGCCAGCATTCAGTAGGTGTTCTGTAGGAGCTTTTCCACATGTAGATGTATTTCTGATGTATTTGTGGGGAGGAAGGTGATCTCCACGTGTTACTCCTCTGCCATCCTGAAGGTCTCCCAGTAATGTATTTCTGATTGTCGGTTGACGAAAAGTCTACAGTGCAGGAACATATTTTTAGGTCTTTCATATATAAAAGACTGGGGTTCTGGGTTAGATTTATCTTTTGGCAGATCACTTGGGTTTGATAATTTTAGCATCTATTCTAAGATAACATAGATATGCATGTATGACACCTTAGGAGAATTCTATTTAGCATATACTACAAGGGATAACACATTTCCAAATGGGTCAGCTACTACTTCTATAGTCTAGAATTGATGTTTTCTTTTCGATCTTAAAAATAGACCACACGATGATGAAAACCTGACAAAACGGACTTTTTAATTCTTTTTTTTTTTTTCTCTTTTTTTTTAGCCTGATGCTGGGTAGGGGTTTGGGAGGGGGAAGGAAGCGTATCAGGGAGAAGCTAAACTTCATCCTGAAGAGTTTTCTGGTCATTTTAACCCTTGGGAAGGGAACCCAGTTTTATTTCCCATTCTTGTACTCTGGGAGAGGAGAAAGGGAGCATTTCAGTATAAGTACTTTTCACCCATGTGGTGCATGACAAGTATATCACTGAATACTGCACATGCTTGCAGGTAAAAGTATACTTCAGTAATTGTAATGAAACCTTGCTGAACTGTGCTGAAGCAATTTAGACCATTTACTCCACTTCACTATTGAAGAATTTCACTATAAGCAACTTTACAAAGAGGGAGGATATAGAAAAACACAGTCTGTGGCACGCATTTTAGATGCCTTATATAATGTCAAAATGCAAGTCTTCTTTCAATTTATCAGGAGTTTTCCCTTGATATTATAGATGTTATTAAATTGAAGACCACAAATGCCAAACTAATTTGGGTAAAATATATGTTATCTTCATAGCAGAAGGTGTAATATAAATTTTAAAAATACCCTTAGAAAATACCTCCCATTCATACTTTATTACTAATGTGTTTTTCTGTAATGTATGTATTTATTTAGTTATTTATTATTTTTTATAAATTTATTTATTTATTTTTGGCTGCGTTGGGTCTTCGTTGCTGTGTGCGGGCTTTCTCTGGTTGCGGTGAGTGGGGCTACTCTCCGTTGCAGTGCACGGGCTTCTCATTGCAGTGACCTCTCTTTGTTGTGGAGCACGGGGTCTAGGTGTGTGGGCTTCAGTAGTTGTGGCACGTGGGTTCAGTAGTTGTGGCTCACGAGCTCTAGAGCACAGGCTCAGTAGTTGTGGTGCATGGGCTTAGCTGTTCCGCGGCATGTGGGATCTTCTGGGACCTGGGCTCGAACCCATTTCCCCTGCATTGGCAGGCGGATTCTTAATCACTGCGCCACCAGGGAAGTCCTGTGATGTATTTAAACAGCTGTTGCAGTTTACCCTATACATTTTTTAAAATGTAGTCACACATTGTTATTTTATCAACTATATGGTCTAGATTAGTATTAGTTATTTACAACCTCTTCCTACCTGGTGCTTTTTTAGGCTAAGAAGGAAAAAGTATCCCAGGAACATGTTTATTATTTGTTTTGTGGAGGGGCTAATGGGTGAAGATATAAATTGGGTAAATATCTTTAAATAAGAAAAGTACAGAGACACTAAAGTGAGATTGGAGTTTGAGGAGAAAAAGGAAGGAGTTTCAGGTGATAGGAAAAGGGAGGATAATCTGAGGGATTTCAAAGAAAGATAAAAGGGATCAGGGGTAGGAGGTAAAGAGTTTTAAACATTTGTTGTGTCATCTATTATGTAACTCCTTTCTCAGCCACCCCAGAAAACCTCTAGTAAAATTCAGTTGTTGGTCCATGCTTTTGGAGTGTTTATGTTTGTTTACGATTTTGGATGTATGTGTGAGGCTGGCTTTAAAGTGTCAGTGGCTATGAAAAGAGTGGGAACCTTTTAGAGTTTTGGGTAAAATAAGCAGTGGTATACTAAGAAGTAGAATACAGTTTGCTTGGGTAGGAAGGAATATTTTATCATTTATTTAGAATCATTTAGAATTTTCTGTGCCGGGTGATAATAAAAAGCAGATTTTTTTTTTGAATTTGCTACGAATGTGTCTCCTGATTACAGGCATCCAGGCAGACTGCTCCTCCCACCCTCCTACCGTGGTCTGTCATTAGAAATAAGGAAAAACTCTAAAGTAAGGCAGGGCTTTCCTGGTGGCGCAGTGGTTGAGAGTCCGCCTGCCAGTGCAAGGGACACGGGTTCGTGCCCCGGTCTGGGAAGATCCCACATGCCGCGGAGCGGCTGGGCTCGTGAGCCATGCCCACTGAGCCTGCACGTCCAGAGCCTGTGCTCTGCAACGGGAGAGGCCACAAGAGTGAGAGGCCTGCGTACTGCAAAAAAAAAAAAAGGCAAATGCTGTAGGAATTTCAGTCAGAAGCTTATCACTCTTTTTTTTTTTTTTTCAGATGTTCTGTACCAACTCACAGGACGTCTCAGGAACCTAAGTGACCAATATGCTTCGAAGTCCCTGGTGAGTTTGGTCCTAATTTGTAGCCATTCTATTGTACTTGTAGATCGGAGGCAGTTCCCAAAATAGGGAATGTGGAGAACAATGTTCTTGTCCTCCTGATAGCTGGAATTCCTTTCTATGTTGATTTCTTAGCACATGTAAAGAGGTCAGAATAGGTTCCTGGGTTTGTTTTTTAGTTTTTGTCCTTTCTTTCTCATTTCCCTCCTGTTTTTCTTTCTCTTATTTTATGTCTACCTGTTCTTTCTTTCTGGCTCTGTTTTCCATACGTAAAATAGTGGATCATCAGTTACTAGTGAAGTTATGAAGGGATATAGTTAGAGCACCCACTGGTAACTTTTCTGGTTTCTTCATCGGTGGTCAAACTCAAGTTTAATGAGTTTCAATTACCAGTTTTCTTTTGTTGGGGCAATCAAAAGGAAGAGCCAGGGAAAAAGAACATGAGGGAAAATGAGTAAGCAAAGATACTACCATGGAAATAATGAGGGTAAGGCCATAAAAGTTACATTAGGCATTTGTTTCCAATGCACTGTCCTCTCCTTCACCATGTCTGTACTTGTAGAATATTTATAATTTATTATAAATTATAATTTATAAATGTATTTATTATAAATTTATAATTTATTATAATATTTAGAAATCTTAGTTGCTTGTTTTTTTTTTGATGTAAACTTAGATTTTCTCTCACAGTAAATAACTGTGTTGAATTGCTAAAGTTGGAGTTTTGTTGCTAGTTGTGTTGCTTCAGCTATATTGTAAGGAGGTGAAAAAAGCTGTGACAGCAAACACAGATTCCTCTCAGGGTCTCTTAGGTCACTTGTGCCTTGTTTCCTTTTCTCCTTCTAATTTCACTTACTGCTGAAGGGTCCTGGTCATTTGTGGTGTACCCTTGCTCTTCTAATAGGATCTCACTGAACTCCACCTATGGGTGGTGTCCTGTGGGTGTGGATGGTAGCCTGAAGCTTGTGCCTGGGCTGCCAAGACATGGAACAGTCACCTTTCTTCTTAATGCCAAACTTTGTCGGTGCTATTTTTGACCATGTGTAAACTGAACTATAGCTAAAACAGGGGTCATCAAACTTTTTCTGTAGAGGGCCAGATAGTGAATATTTTAGGCTTGCAGTTATCTAGTGGAAAAAAAAAAAAGTGCAACCTAAAAGTTGAGAATTATGTTTTATTCAGTGGACATACTGAGGACTTAAGCCTGGGAGACAGCCTCTCAGCTAGCTCTGAGGGACTGTTCCCAAGAGGTAAGGGAGGAGCCAGGATATACAGGAGTTTTTGCAAAAACAAAACAAGACAAAACAGGTAGTCAGAACAGCAAAAGATTACTGTTAATCTTTTGAAGATTTGAAGAAAAACAGATACCACAATATAGTGAATTTAGCATTTTTTTATGCCTGGGAAGATGCAAGAGTCTGGGCTCATTGAAATCCTTCCTTTGATATGCACGTTAACTATTTAGGACCGGGTATCCTCCTTTTATTTACCCTGAATCCCCTCAGGGTGCACCGTTGGGGGTGGCTGCAGTGGCTGAGGGCTTGATGGCTGCAACATCCTTTGTTTACTGATATGGCAGGTGACATTCTTCCTCAACACGGGCAATATAGTCTCTGTCTATTTAACTTTGCTGTTGCAGTGCAAAAGAAGCCATAGATAATGATAAACAAATGGGTGTGGCTGCATTCCAATAAAATTTAATTATGGACACTGAAGTTTGAGTTTCCAAAACTGTTACATGTCTTGAAATATATTCTTCTTTTGATTTTATCAACCATTTACAAATGTAAAAACCATTCTTAATTTATAGGCTGTACCAAAACAGGGAGCAGGCTAGACTTGGCCTGCAGACTGTAATTTGCTGGATGTGAACTAGAACATTATTCTTTGCCATGTTATTCTGCACCACAAATTTAGTGGTTTAAAACAAAAACTGTTTATTTATTTAGCTTGCCATTTGTTGGCCGGCAATTTGGATGGGCTCCACTGCGCGGTTCTTGTCTAGTTTCATGTATGTGTCTGTGGTCAGCTGTTGGTCATATAGTTGGCTCTGTTTCTAGGGGTTACTGGCTATTGGCTGGGGTAATCAAGGCAATTGAAGGTCATGTATCTTTCATCAGCTAGCAGGCTAGCCTATGCTTGTTCACACGGTGGTTCTAAGAAAAGCCAAAATAGCCAAGCCCCTATGTCTGAGTACTTTTCAAGGTTCTGTGCTGTCCATTTTGCTACTGTCTCATTGGCTGAAACAAGTCACATGGCCAAGTCCAGCGTGTGGGAGAGGACTAACTAACTAAGGTATGGATACAGGCAAGTGTGAACAGTTAGAGTCTTACTGCCATAACCTACCATAGAAGGCCCCTGTCATGATGATTTATATCCCTTCCATAGGCAAAATACATTTCCTCCCTCCTAAAACCCCCTAACTTTCATCTAGTCACAACATCAGGCTCAAAGTCCAGGATCTCTTGGTATATAATGATGTCTGAAGTAAGTTTTTGGATGCAGCTCTTCTTTATCTCGTTGCACTAAAAAGATAAGTTACAACATACAGTGTTAAGACAAGAATATGATAACTACACTAGAGAGAACCATTTGAAAGGGGAAGAATGGGGGACATATAGCAGTCACTGGTCCATAGAAATTCTGAAATCCTGCCAGGCGTGTGCTGCCAAATCCCGCCAGATCCCCTGTACTCCAGGATCAGGAGATTTTCCTTGATTAGCCTTAGACTCAGCTTCCTGGGAGTGTTTCTCCAGTCTGCTGTTTTTTTTACAGCTCTCAAGGAGTGGTACCCTAGTCCATTGTTCTTCACAGTTCTTTACTCTGACCTCTGAGATGTCATACCTTATTTATAAAAAATGGATTGTGTGGGACTTCCCTGGTGGCGCAGTGGTTAGGAATCTGCCTATCAATGCAGGGGACATGGGTTTGAACCCTGGTCCGGGAAGATCCCACATGCCGTGGAGCAACTAAGCCCGTGCACCACAACTACTGAGCCTGCACTCTAGAGCCTGCGAGCCACAACTACTGAGCCCACGTGCCACAACTTCTGAAGCCCGTGCGCCTAGAGCCCGTGCTCCGCAACAAGAGAAGCCACCGCAATGAGAAGCATGCACACTGCAATGAAGAGTAGCCCCTGCTCGCCACAACTAGAGAAAGCTTGTGCACAACAACGAAGACCCAACACAGCCAAAAATAAATAAATTTATTAAAAAAAAAAAAAAAAGGATTGTGTATGCAGCTGAATATCGTCCTCAGCCTTCTTCATTCTTATGGAGTTTTAGGGGCCCAGAGGCTCTTTTTAGTTTGGGCTGACGTGGTCTCTTTCAACCCAGGATTGCTGTGCTTTGATCAGTGTAATTGACTTCAACATTTTGAGAGCTTCCTATGAATCTGATTCAGGTCTAGAAGCCACATTCACAATTCTTACAGAGACAGTTTTCTTTTTTACTTGGGTGTGTCAGGCTGCTGGGGAAGCACCCTGAAGAATTTTGAAAGTCATTGTTTTTTTTTTTTTTTGGTCTGAGAGTATCTACTGTAAATGTCCTTAAAAATTTTAGAGTTCTTAACAAAGGACTTACAGTCACACTTTGATTTGATCTTTATCCTGAAGCTATTTATTACTCTGACAATTTTTTACTGACTGGGGAGATTGAAGATAAAGAACAGTTAACTCTTTGCCCAGCATGTCTTGGCCCCTCTATATTCCCCCTAAGTTCTGCTTCCAAAAAGAATTTTCTTGAGCTCATCTCTCCTTTCCAGTACCTTACCATAGGCAGCTAAAAGAAGCCAATTGACAAGTTTAGCTTTTTGTGAGGTGATCTCCCTAGCCAAATCCAGAAGTTTATGAGCTACTACGGGCAAAGTTCTTATTAATTATTTCACAACTACGTAATTTAGGTCACTATTTTTCTAGCCTGCTATAGCGGTTTCCTTATCACTTTCATAGCCTCTGCTAACTGTGCTCACCACTTTTCCAGTCGGCATAGTTTCTTTGCAGCTTTTCCAGCCTCCACTAGCCACCTATTCCAAAGCTAATGCCGCAGTGTCGGGCTTTTGTTACAGAAGCACCGTACTTCTTTGTACTAATTTCTTTATCAGTTCTTGTTGCAGCAAAACAAAGCATTCCAAAACTTAGTGGCTTAAAACAATCATTTGTGTCACTCATGTGCTCACTCACTTAGTGGCTTAAAACCATCATTTGTGACACATGTGTACTGGAAAATCTGAGCTGGGCTCAGCAGGGCAGAACTTGGCTGGTCTTGGCTGGACTCACTCATACATCCGCAGTCTTTGATAGTTAGGGAAGAGGCTTGACTGCAAGTGTTGGCTGGCTGCAGAGGGGCAACAGGGAGACTGGGCCACGTGTCTCTCATTATCAAGCTGGCTAGCCTGGGCTTGTTCAAGCAGTGGTGATGGCAGGGATTCCAAGATCAGCCAGAGAGGGCCAGCCCCAGTGTGCAAGCACTTTTTAAGTCTCTGCTGTGTCACATTTACTGTTGTCACATTGGTTAAAGCAAATCACATGGCCAAGTCCAGAACAAAGTGAGTGTGGAATTACACGAGGGCTTACACTGAAGGAAGGGATGAGTACAGAAAGGTGTGAACAAATTCGGGGCTATTATGGCAACAATCTGCTTGCTAGTCTTATGCTAAATAGAACAGACTACAATCTGACACATAGAAAGCCTGCCAAGTTTCTATGCTAGCACAAGAGCTGCCAACGTGCTAAAAGGTCACTAAGTTTGCTGAAATTGCAAGTTTTGGGTGACTGGTTACGCAGCTCGTTGATACAGCCGTGGAAAATGCAAGTTATGGCTCCAAGTTTGGTAAATGATACTTGCTGAATATCAGGACTATATAGATTTCTCTGCTTTTGGAGCTTGAGCTATCAAAAATGCAAGGGGATAGAAAGAAAAATGCTTCTGAGGGTAGACAGCGTGAAAAATAACAAAAATTAATACTATCTAACATTTACAGGGTGTTGGTCATGTGCCAGATACCGTGCTAGTAGCTTTCATGGATTATGTCATTATCTCTTTTAACAACAGAAAAATTAACATTGAGAATTTGAAAAGCACTTTTTTTTTTTTTTTTTTTTTTTAGTTCTAGGGAGCATGACCTCCTCTCAGTATAATGAGAAAGCTTTTACATTATGGTGCTAAGGATTAGGGGATCTCTTTTCAAACATCACTGGTTGGAGGTTGGGGTTTATAGAAAAGTATAGGGGACTACACTTTACTTTGGGGTCTACTGGTCATTTGTTCCATTTCCTAATTGCATGAGTATTGCTGTTTGGGGCAGTTTCCATCTTTATAATGAATCCAGCTGAAACTGAAGTCCTTTCCTTTTGCCTTTATCAAGTAAAACATTCTAGTATAATAATTGGCTCTTGGGAAGAGAGCATATTGCGATTCTCTTTGCATATTTCTCATCCATTCTTTATTGACCCCAAAATGCAAAAGAAGAAAATAACAGAGATTTTCCCGGAATGAAATATTTGCTTTTCATGATTAACGTAATTTATAAGGATTCACAGAAAAGTTAGCAAAGAAGTGACAAGGAGTTAGACTTGAGTAGAAGAGTAAAGAAGTAGAATTATTAAGGGTGTTTTTCTTCAGAAACTTAGGTCAAAGTGAAGATTAGGATGGAGGAAGCAGACCAGGAATATATCAACGGATCAAGAATATAGCAATATATCAACGGCTTCCCTTTAAATAGATAGAAACTGACATACACACACGCAATTGGAATTGAGAGATGCATGGGTGGGGGTAAAAGAAGATTCTGTAAAGACATAAAACTGATAACCAAACTTTATTTTTGTATTTAAACAGCAGTACTTTCTCCATGAGAGAAAAAGGTTTTTTAAAAAAGTTAAGCTGAGTTGTAAGCAAGAAAAAAAATTTGAAAAGTGTCTCAAGTGTTCAAGTTTGTGACTCTAAAGTACAATCTATAACTGGCTAACTATGGCAAAAGTAAATGAGAAACTTCAGCAGTTAAGAAGGTACCTTACTTTAGACTGATAGACATATATACCAGACTGAACAAATGGAAAATTCTTAAACCCTTACAGAAAAACAAGCACGTTGACAATATAGTTCAATGTTGAAGGAAGGTAATAAGTCCACTAGATTGTGGAATGCTTAATTTTTTTAAACCTTGATTTCCTCCTTTTTTTTCAAGAATATTGATGCTTTTGTCATTGTGATATGACTTGCAGAAATTCTTATTTTATTTTTTAATTTTGAAAAATTTCAAACATTCAGAAAAATTATAGAAACTTTACTGAATTTTAGAACACCCGTGTACATTTCACCTAGATTTATCAGTGCTTTCTCACATTTTTATCTCTTTATGAATATGCATAATTATCATCTATCTATCTATATCTACCTAATCATGCTGAATTGTTTGAGAGTAAGTTGAAGATGTCATGACTCTTCACCCCTAAATACTTGAAGCATATATGTCCTTACAGCCTCATGTATTAATTTCATTTAATACAGCTTAATTATAAAATTCAGGAAATTTAATATTAATACAACACAAATTACCTAATATACAGTCCATATTCAGATTTTTCCAATAGTTCTAATAATGTTCTTTAGAGAAAAACAAAAAAATAGAACAAAATACCCTTTTTCCTATCTCGGCATCAATCCAGAATTACGTATTGTGCTTAGTTATTGTGTCTCTTTAGTCTCTTTTAATCAGGACCAGCCCATCAATCCTTTTGTTTTTTTCATGACATTTTGAAAATAACAGGCCAGTTGTTTTGTATAACATCCCTGAATTTGTGTTTGATTGTTTCCTCATGATTAGATTCAGGTTGTGCATTTCTGTCAGGAGTACTGTCTACATGGTGTTGTCCTTCTCAAACATATGACCCCATGTCACACAATGCCAGTTTATCTCATTATTGGTGATGCTAACTTTACTACTTTCCTAAGGAGGTGTCTGCAACTGTCTCTACTTAAAGATGCCATTCCCTTTGCTAACTAATATGTAAACCAAGAGGACATACTTAGGTCCTATTCCCCAGCTAACTTTTGCCCAGAGGCTGTAACATTTACTGATAATTTTTGCCTAAAGCAGTTATTACTATGTTAGTTACCAAATATTTTATTTTTACCAATTTTGATCAAGCAGAAATTTTTACCAGTGATTTTTTTTTAAAAAAAGAGTGTAAAACAGGTTATCATAGGGATTAATACATCTGTAGACAACAAGAAGGGCACATTATTACTACAGGTAATTAATCTGGAAAGGCAAAAAAAAAGAATAACTCCATTGAAGAACGAAGCTATTGCAACAAATGCTCTGAATTTTTCATCAAGCAGCAGAATGGTAATAAGTTAGGTCTATGAAGTGTAATGCGTGCATCAGCCATTTCCCCCTGCATAATCTTAAACTGCTTTGCATTTATTCACAATCATGCACAGTAATAATCAGGAAAATGTTTGGACTGTACAAAAAAAAGAACTTGGCACCAAGTATAATAGAACAGAAATATGAAAACAAGGGAACCAGGTAAGGCATTTAAGATTGGAAGATGTTTACATAAAATTTCTAAAGCAATTGATAAATGATACTACTTATATTACTAGTTTTTCTTTCTCTATTTCTGGCTAATTTTATTAGTAAACTGTAGCTTTAGATTAGTCTCAGTTGCATCTAGTGAATTCAAAAAAGAATGACTCTGCAATAAAGTATCTATCGTGTCTTGCTGAATAAAATGTGTATTTTGTGCAACCTGAGATTGAAAACTTTCTCAGCTTCTTGGAGTTTTAAATTAGACAGCCCCCACTTCTTGCAGACACAGTTGCTTATTTGTCAGTTTGAGTTTGATTTATCTCAAGCAGGAGCTAAAACTGTATTAAAATCTTCTGTTAAACATGTAAAATTCCACCTATATACAGTCAGTAAGCTAAACATCTCTAATAAAAGACAGCTGTGTTTCATTAGAAGCAACAATAAGATAGTAAGAGATTTGTTTCTGTGAAGGAGGATATGAAAAGTATTAGAAACCAAGTGTCTTCTCTTTATAAAATGGCGCTGATATAGAAGGCAATAAAAATATTTTTCATGATTTTTTTAAAGTACACATAAAATAACCAGTGAATCTGTGTATTCAGCTGTTGATCAGTTTAGTGATGGGCTGAAAAATTAGTGAATTAAAGAGTGTCCTCTGCTTTATTCATTATTTCACTATATTTTTTCCTTTCTGATTGCACTTCTGTGAGAATAAACCCAGAATATAAAGTTATATAACCTTGATGGTTTTATAATTATTGTTTTCATATAATTCCAGAGATCATTTTTGGCTTCTTGACATTTTTGTTTTGCTCATTTATTTGTACATGTTAAATTTTAAAAATTCTATTAGATAAATTAAAAATGTTATGAGTATAGATTTTTAGCCTTAAAAATATGTAACCAAAGAGAATGGCCCATTTACCCTAGAGTTGATTAGCTATCTGATTAACTATCTTGTAATTTTTTGTCCATATGTATAGCATAATGTACATGAAAGGAAACAAAAGTTAAAAGTGATGACTTCATGTTAAGAAACTTAAGCCGAAATTAAGGCAATGTGGTTTGATTACAGCTTAGTCTTTAGAATTCTGTTTTGGTTCACCTGATTATGGTGGTGCACTGAAATTCTAGGATTCATTCATTTATTCATCTTGAACATTTATTTAGTGCTGACACATAGAAATTGTTTAATAAACAGTCATTATAATGCTTTTAATGCATTATACACATCGCACACATCCACATGTGCATTTTGCTGACATGGCTTCCTCACAGATTGCATATATTATAAAAACAAACTTTAAATTTCAATATGGTTTTATGTTTATTTCATACATTTAATAAATATTTGAGGGCCGTCCATCAGCCAGGCACTGTACTAGTCTCCAGCAATACATCTCTGGGTAAGATATATGGACCCTCAGCCTTCAGGGAGCTTATATTTTTGTAAGAAAGACAGAAAAGAAATAAGTACACAGGTAAACAACATAATTAAATATTTTCATGAACCATGAAGGAAAAGTGCCCAGAGTAACTGGTCTTGGCAGTTAAGTGTGTGCCTGTGTGTGTGTGCATACCCCTGTGTGTTTGTGTTTATGTATATGTATGGATGTGTTCTGTGTGTGCATGTGTATGTACAGTTGACCCCTGAACGATGAAGAGGTTAGGGGCACTGACCTCTGCCACAGTCAGAAATCTGCATATAACTTTTGACTCCCCCAGATCTTAACTACTAATAGCCTACTGTTGACCAGAAGCCTTACCTGTAACATAAACTGTTAACACACGTTTTGCATGTTACATGTATTATATACTGTATTCTTATAATAAAGTATGCTAGAGAAAATAAAATGTTATTACAAAAATCATAAAAAAATACATTTATAGTACTGTACTATATTTATTGATACTATAAGTTTATATCATCTGTTTAAGAAGATGAGTGTTCTGTCATTACCTATGTCAATGCTGTCTTATAAGATAAAAAACACTGTAGATGTTATACATATTACTAATACTAGACATCAAAAAATGATAATGTAAAAAAGAAATTCATACTTATTTACAGGTATAGCGTTATTCACGCATTGATAATGAAGAAGCAGCAATATGATTGCTAGTATAATCGATACAACTTCTTCACAGTAGCCTAGCCTATACATTAATGAATGAATTGAATATAGTTTTTATGGGATACATGATTACCATGTTCATAGTACATTTTTGGAAACATTGTTACATTTTTTAAAAAAACCACTTACCTGTGATGATAGGCTGACATGCGGTTTCTCTAATTATAAGACAGAGAGGCATACTGTATGGTAATGTAATTCTTTGAAAGTTATGAAACAGTGTTAGAAAACTAACATGTTAATTTTATATTAAACACCACTCACCTTATGCCTATGGCAGGATAGGCTATCCACTTCAATACAGGCCTTGCACGTGATGTTTTACATGATGAATACTTAGGCGGTGGTGATGATGGCACAACAATGTCTCATACAATTCTTGCTGTACAGTTACTAGATTTTCACATGAAGACACACACGTACCCAACAGATACTTTTATTGACTGTATGGCATGATAATTATTTACTCTTCGTGAAGTGGAAGTGGATCATTTTAAATGTTTTCATCCTCATCATCTTCATGTTGAGTTGGCAGAGGGGGAGGAGGGAGAGGAGGGGCTGGTCTTGCTGCCTCAGGGGTGGCAGAGGCAGAAGAGGTGGAGGAGGCCGAAGGGGAGGAAGGAGAGGCAGGTACACTTGCTGTAACTTTATGGAGATACACAGTTATTTCTGCCTGACTTTTTTGCTTTTTCATTTCTCTAAAAATGTTTCTATATGGTACCAGTCCTTCTTCTACCATTTGCTTTAGTTTCAGTGCCTGTATCATGGAAGGGTCCATGTCATACAAAGAAGTCAAAAGCAGTCTTAGATAATTGGAACTCTTCGAGTTGTTGTCTAGCATCAGTCTTTTTCTGGCACTGCTTCTTCTACGACTTCTTCTTCCTCCTCTGGCATTGGTTCAGAAACACTCATCTCCATCAAGTCATCTTCTGTTAATTCTTCTGGTGTGGTGTCTGTAAGCTGTTGAATTTCTTCAAGATCCATATCTTGAAATCCTTGAAACAGGTTATGGCCACCTGTTTTGCCATAACCACAATCTCTTTCATGATTTCCTTGATAGGCTCTGTTGTAAATCCTGTGCAGTCATGCATAACCTCTGAACACAGTTTTCTCCAGCAGGAATTTATTATTTTGGGCTTGATGGCTTTCATAGCTCTTTCTATTAACAAAGATGGCATCTTCAATGGTGTAATCCTTCCAGACTTTTATGATGCTCTCTCTGTCAGGGTTTTCTTCTACAGCATTGAAAAGCCTTTCCCTAGAATACCATATGTAATGAGTCTTAAAACTACTTATGACCCCCTGATCTACAGGCTGAATTAAAGATGTGTTTGGGGTCAAGCAGACCACTTTGATGCCTTTGGTATTGAACTCATGGGGTTCTGGGTGACCCAGGGCGTTGTCCAATATCAAAAGAACTTGAAAAGGCAATCCCTTACTGGTAAGATAGTTCCTGTCTTTAGGGACAAAGCATCAATGCAACCAATCCAGAAAAAGGGTTCACACTGTCCAGGCCTTCTTGTTGTACAGCCAGAAGTCTGGCGGCTCGTGTTTATCTTTTCCCTTCAAGGCTCGGAGATTAGTAGCTTTACAGATAAGGGTAGACCTGATCACAAACGTGACTGCATTTACACAAAATAGTAGAGTTAGCCTATCCCTTATGCCTTAAATCCTGGTGCTTGCTTCTCTTCGTTACTAATAAATGTCCTTTGTGGCATTTTTTTTCCGGAATAGGGCACTTTGGTCTGCATTAAAAAACTGTTCAGGCAGATAGCCTTTCTCTTCAGTGATTTTCTTAATGGCCTCTGGAAACTCGTCTACTGCCTCTTGGTCTGCAGAAGCTGCTTATCCTGTTATCTTGACATTTTTTAAGCCAAACCTCTTTATAAAATTATCAAACCATCCTTTGTTGGCATTAAATTCTCTAGCTTTAGATTCTTCACCTTCATTTTGCTTTAAGTCGTCATATAATGATTTTGCTTTTCTAGAATCATATGTGTGTATATAGGTATGCCTTTCTTATCCTGCACCTACATGTCTGCATTTTCAGTGCAAGATTAAAAGGTATTTTTGCCAAAAGAGCAAGGTTTTCACGGCTGCTGGCATAGCTGTGGTGATGGCTTCACAAGTTTCCTTTTTTTTTTTTTTTTTTTTTAAAAAAAGGGCTTCCCTGGTCTCTCAGTGGTTAAGAATCCACCTGCCAATGCAGGGGACGCGGGTTTAAGCCCTGGTCCGGGAAGATCCCACATGCCACGGAGCAACTAAGCCTGTGTGCCACAACTCCTGAGCCTGTGCTCCAGAGCCCACGAGCCACAGTTCCTGAAGCCCGGGTGCCTAGAGCCCGTGCTCTGCAACAAGAGAAGCCACTGCAGTGAGAAGCCTGCTCACCACAACTAGAGAAAGCCCGCACACAGCAACGAAGACCCAATGAAGCCAAAAATAATAAATAAAATAAATAAAATTTTTAAAAACACCAAAAAAACCAGTTGTCCTTACGCTGGATTCATTTATCTTGAAATGGCAGGCAACCGCAGCTGCAGAGCTCACTCTACAGTACATATCAAGCAATTCAACTCTTTCTTGTAACATCATGACTTTTCTCTGCTTCTTGGGAGTACTTCCAGCATCACTAGTGGTGTGTCATATGGATCCCATGGTGTTATCCAGGGCTTATGGTATTGGACTAAATAAAAAACAAGCAAGAACCATGAGAGATCGCTTTTTACTGTGATCACTTTTTACTGTGATAGGCAATTTACTGGAGAGACAAACTGCTCATGTGGAGAGGATTAGTGTCACATGGCATTTTAAGCGGATTTTTAATAATGATTTTAATAATGACTTTATGTTTGTTTACATTTCTCTCAACTGCAAATGGCGCCATGTACGGTCTGTAAGTGTTTGTGTGCGTAAGTTTGATAAATTTTAACTTTTTATAATAGATTTTTATATGTTATATTATGTTAGTAAATGATCGACTAGTATCTATCTATATATTTTATACATTCATGACATACCTTTTTCTTAATTTTTTGATATTTCTAGGCCATGTGCTTTGTCTGTGAGTTTTTTCAAATTGTCACAAATCTCCAAACATTTTTCTAATATTTATTAAAAAAATTTATGTGTAACTAGACTCGTGAAATTCAAACCTGTGTTGTTCAGGGGTCATCTGTATTTATGTATGTGATACTGTGGATTGTGTAGTCAGAGAAGTCCTCTCTGGAGGGCATCATATAGACCTGAAGAATGAGAAGAAATCAGTCACGTAAAAGGGTGTGGAATGTTGTTCCAGAGGCAATCTTTAGGATTTAATATGATTTTATGATAGTTCTATGGTAGTTTTATTATTTTTAAGTTTGGAAATAACCAGATAACTCATCTAGTCCTCCTGAGGCCCCAGAAGTTCAAGTTACTTACTCAAAGTTGCACTAGCCAAGACTGGAATGCAGAGGTGGCTGCTGCTCTGTAAAACAGAGTCAATTAAATACATAAAGACATGAAAGCAGAAAATTATCATGTGCGGTATTAAGGGAATGGAGTCGGAAGCTGAGAAAAAGCAGATCTCTTGCATCTTCACATTTTCCATTTCATCTAAACTCAGTGAAGAGTTTAAAATTGAATATAGGTAAGTTGGCTAAAAAACTATAATTCTCAGTCATCAGCAGCATATCTGAAAGGAACAACACAGCCAAGCCTGGCAGCTCCTATTTTTCAGATTAGAAATTAACTGCTATGCTGTCAGGATGAAATGGTATGTTTTATTATTGAAAAGGCAGCTCCGTTAGCTTCTTTGGGCCACAAGGGCCCATTTATTTAATTACTTCTTCTAGGACACTAAGTGGATCCCTAGTGACCAGGCCAAATTATAGCACCTGAAAAGGTGAGCAACACATTCACTTTGATGGATAGTAGGTTTTCTTTACTTTCCTTCCATTTATTCATTTTTTTTCCACTAAATATATAAATAATGGAGGAATCCAGTTTCTTTTCACCTCTGTTGAAAATAGCTTAGGGCCAGAGCATTTTTGATTTACTGTTAATAAAATAATATGTTATAGAAATGAAAAGTAAGACAAATCTTCTAAATGAGGAACACAAGACTTGTTTTAGATTCCTTTAAAAAAATTCTTCAACAGACTTTATTTTTTTAAAAATAAATATATTTATTTATTTATTTTTGGCTGCGTTGGGTCTTCGTTGCTACACACAGCCTTTGTCTAGTTGCAGCGAGCGGGGGCCACTCTTCTTTGCGGTGCACGGACTTACTGTAATGGCTTCTCTTGTTGTGGAGCACGGGATGTAGGTGTGCAGGCTTCAGTAGTTGCGGCACATGGGCTCAGTAGTTGTGGCTCACAGGCTCTAGAGCACAGGCTCAGTAGTTGTGGCACACAGGCTCAGTAGTTGTGGCACATGGGCTTAGTTGCTCCCTGGCATATGGGATCTTCCTGGACCAGGGCTTGAACCCGTGTCCCCTGTGTTGGCAGGCGGACTCCCAATCACTGTGCCACCAGGGAAGTCCCCCAGACTATTGTATAGAGCAGTTTTAGGTTCATGGCAAAATTGAGAAGAAGGTACAGAGATTTCCCATATACTCCCTCCACAACCTCCCCCCAGCCTCTCCTACTATGAACCCCCCCACACCACCACCAACTCCAGAATAGTCCATTTGTTGAAATTGATGAATCAACACTGACACATCATTATTACTCTAAGTCCGTACTTTACATTAGGGTTCATTCTTGGTATTGTACATTCTATGGGTTTTGGCAAATGTATAATGGCATGTACCCACCATTATCATATACTGAATAGTTTTTCACTGCCCTAAAAATCCTCTGCGCTCTGCCTGTTCATTCCTCCCTCCTCCATAATCTTTGAGAGCTACCGATCTTTTTACTGTCTCCATGATTTTACTTTATCCAGAATGTCATATAGTTGGAATTGTACAGTAGGTAGTCTTTTCAGATTGGCTTTTTTTACTTAGCAATGTACATTTAAGGTTCCTCCATCCCTTTTCATGGCTTTGATAGATCATTTCTTTTTAGTGCTGAATTATATTCCATTGTCTTGGTGTAAGATTCCTTTTTTAGAGCTCTAAAGTTAACAGAGATTTTGAATGAGAAAATTTTAAATCAGGGCTTCCCTGGTGGCGCAGTGGTTGAGAGTCCACCTGCCGATGCAGGGGACATGGGTTCGTGCCCTGGTCCGGGAAGATCCCACATGCCGTGGAGCAGCTGGGCCCGTGAGCCATGGCCATTGAGCCTGCGCGTCCGGAGCCTGTGCTCTGCAACGGGAGACGCCACAACAGTGAGAGGCCCACATACCGCCAAAAAAAAGGAAAAATTCAGAGAAGGAAAAATGTTATAATTATATTTAAAAATTATTTTACAACAAAGCATGAAAACATAGATGGATTCTTATAATTAAGCATGCAAGAACATAAACATAAGTATTGTTTTGTAGGATGTCTTCCCTTTGTTAACAAAGTTGAGATTTTAATGCTAAAATCTCAATAGAGTCAATAGGGAAAAATAAAAATTAAGACATCTAATAATGTAAATGTAGGTCATGGGTAAATATCATAGTAGAACAAAATCTGTATCTTAAAGATACTTAATTGGACCAGCAGATAGCCAGCCTTTCAAGCAAATTTTCTTTCAGATTGTTTGAGTGTGGTTGATATTTAAGCTTTGCTAGCCTAGCATTGAGCATCTCTTACTAATGGGTTATGACTTTCATCCTTTAATTTTTAATTCTTAGTTTCACATGCTCTAAAGGGACAATTCTCACCCTTTTAAATGCATTTTCATTGGTACTCAATTTAGTTGTTTGGGATAAAAATATACAATATCTCACAGCTTCTTTCTCAAGAGAAATTAAATCTTTTCAAACATTACTAATTTTCAGAACCTTTCTATATGGTAGGTGGGAGATATTTATCACAATTCCTATTGGATGAATTGAAAAGCATATGCACAAGCTGAGAGTCAAGCTCTTCGAGATTAATTCATAAATCAGTAGGGATAAGTGAGAACAGAAATTCTATGTTTTCTGTGTGTGTTTTTAAAATTTTTATTGGAGTATAGTTGATTTACAATGTTGTGTTAGTTTCTGCTGTACAGCAAAGTGAATTAGTTATACATACACATATATCCAAGAAATTCTATGTTTTGATTCTTGGGATCTGGTGTTTTGCCTTCTAAACTTTGCCTTGTTGATGTTATGTAGCAAATTGGCATGATTTGTATTTCACTAAATCAAACATATGACAACCTAGGAAGCCCTTTACATTCTATTTGGTTTTCTTTCTACTAGCACTGCTCCCCAGTGGTGGAATGGAGGTGATTCAATATATTACTGCTTATATGATGGAGAGGTCTGATTTTAGAGACAGGAGCTCAGGCTGAAATCATGGCTCTGAAACTTATTAAGAGTGTGCTCTTGGGAAAGTACTTAAACTGTCTGAAGATGTAAAAAACAAAGTGAGAAAGAGAGCTATATCTACATCGTATAATACCTACATCGTAGAGTTCTTACAGAGATAAAATCATATTGATTATAAAGTACCTACAGAGTACACTGCCTAACACACTGCAAATGCCCAGTGAAGATCAATTTTTATTAAAACCAGAAGGTAGAAAATTCTTGTTGTTATTTTATAGATCATAGGTTCCTCCAGCAATAGTGATTTACATTTTAACTTAAATTATTTAAATAAATATATTACTGTTATTTTTGGACTCAAATAAAAAAATTCCTTCTCTTGCTTCCTCTGTAGCACAGATTTGTGAGGTTTCATCTTTGTGGAGAAGAAAAAAAACCCTTCCACAAACCCCTCTGTGCTTCTAATACTATATCCAAGGAATCTAAGCTTTTGTATTGGAAAAAGTGTCTTTGTTTTCTCACTATCATGGTACAATTAACATTTTAACTATTAAGTATTTGTATAAACATTAAATTTTTTTTTAATAAATTCATTTGTTTATTTATTTTTAGCTGCATTGGGTCTTCATTGCTGCGTGCAGGCTTTCTCTAGTTGTGGTGAACGGGGGCTACTCTTCATTGTGGTGCGTGGGCTTCTCATTGTGGTGGCTTCTCTTCTTGGGAGCACCGGCTCTAGGCACATGGGCTTCAGTAGTTGCGGCACACGGATTCAGTAGCTGTGGCTCACAGGCTCTACAGTGCAGGTTCAGTAGCTGTGGTGCACGAATTTAGTTGCTCCGCAGCATGTGGGAATCTTCCTGGACCAGGGCTTGAACCTGTGCCCCTGCATTGGCGGGATGATTCTTAACCACTTCACCACCAGGGAAGTCCCCTAAACATCCAAATTTTAGAACATTATATGTTATGACTTGATGCTTATTTGGCCTCAAATAAAAATCAAAATTATGATTCAAGTAACATGGGCTGCAACTTATATTATTTTAAATTTATTTATTTACTTATTTATTTATGGCTTTGTTGGGTGTTCATTGCTGCATGCTGGCTTTCTCTAGTTGTGGCCAGTGGGGGCTACTGTTTGTTGTGGTGCGTGGGCTTCTCATTGAAGTGGCTTCTCTTGTTGTAGAACACAGGCTCTAGTCATGCGGGCTTCAGTAGTTGTGGCATGTGGGCTCAGTAGTTGTGGCACAGGGACTCTAGAGCACAGGCTCAGTAGTTATGGTGCACAGGCTTAGTCGCTCTGCGGCATGTGGGATCTTCCCAGACCAGGGTTTGAACCCGTGTCCCCTGCATTGGCAGGAGGATTCTTAACCACTGTACCACCAGGGAAGTACCTTTATTTTTTTTAAATATTGGAGTCAAGCAGAAAGCCCTCATCTAAGTGATAAAATGAACACATTAATTTTAACACTATATTGGTGGGATTTTTGTTGTTGTTGGGAAAAAAAGCACATCCATCTCTGTGCCCCCAAACATGTTTATGTCCTACTTACAATATATTAACCTAAAGTCAGGATTTATTCACACCTTTCACTGACTATCATTTACTACAAACTCAGTGAATATTTGTTGAGTTGGTTTAATACCATTCTTTTGTAAATGGATGACCTTATTTTATGGATATTAGTCTTTACTTCCCTGTTCAAATCATTGTATGGGCTCTAAGAAGACCCTTCACTCTTTGTTCCTTTAAAAACAGCTTATTTGTTTATGCTTACTTCACTTAGCATAATGTCCCTCGATGCATCCATGATGTCACAAATGACAAGATTTCACTTTTCTTAAGGCTGAGTAATATTCCATTATTTATACATATATATATATATATATATATATATATATATATATATATATATACACACCACATCTCTATCCCTTCACCTGTCAGTGGACACTTACATTGCTTCCATATCCTGGCTATTTTAAATAATGCTGCCATGAATATTGGCATGCATATATCTTTTTGAATTAGTGCTTTTGTTTTCTTTGGGTAAATATTTAGAAGTGAAATTGCTGGATCATATGACAGTTCTACTTTTAATTTTTTGAGGAACCTCCATACTGTTTCCCATAGTGGCTGTACCAATTTACAATCCCACCAACAGTGCACAAAGGTTCTTTTTTCTCCACATCCTTTCCAACACTTGTTATTTGTTGTCTTTTTCATGATAGCCATTCTGACAGGTGTGAGGTGATATCTCTTTGTGGTTTTGATTTGCATTTCCAGGATGAGTAGTGATGTTGAGCATCTTTTCATGTGTCTATTGGCCATGTGTATGTCTTCTTTGAAAAAAGTCTATTCAGGTTCTCTGCCCATTTTTTTAATCGTGTTGTTTGTTTTATTGATGTTGAGTTGTATGAGTTATTTGTATTTTTTGGATATTAACCCCTTATCAGATATATCATTTGTGAATATCTTCTGCCATTCTGTAGGCAGCCTTTTCATTTTGTTGATAGTTTTCTTCATCAGGCAAAGCTTTTTAGTTTGATGTAGTCCCATTTGTTTATGTTTGCTTCTGTTTCCCTTCCCTGAGGAGACAGATGTAAAAAAATATTGCTAAGGCTGATGTGAAAGAGCATACTGCCCATGTTTTTTTTTCTAGGAGTTTTATGTTTTCAGGTCTTATGTGTAAGTCTTTTAATCCATTTTGAGTTTATTTTTGTATATAGTGTGAGAAGGTAGTCCAGTTTGATTGTTTTGCATGTAGCTATCCAGTTTTCCCAAAGCCACTTATTAAAGAGGCTGTCTTTTCCCCATTGTATATTATTGCTTCCTTTGTCATAGATTAAATGACCATATAAGTGGGGTTAATTTCTGGGCTCTCTATTCTGTTCCATTAATCTATGTGTCTGTTTTTGTGCCAGTCCCATACTGTTTTGATTACTGTAGCTTTGTAGTATAGTTGGAAATCAGGGCACATGATATCTCTAGCTTTGTTCTTCTTTCTCAAGATTATTTGGACTATTCAGGGTCTTTGTGTTTCCATACAAATTTTAGAGTTATATTTATGTGAAAAATGCATTTGGTAGTTTGATAGGGATTGCTTTGAATCTGTAGATTGCCTTCAATAATATGGCCATTTAAACAATATTATTTCCTCCAGTTCATGAGCATGGTATATTTGTGTCACCTTCAATCTTTCATCAATGTCTTATAGTTTTCAGAGTACAAGGCTTTTACTTCTTTGGTTAGATTTATTCCTAGGTATTTTATCCTTTTTGATCCAAATGTAAATAGGATTGTTTTCTTAATTTTTCTTTCTGATAATTTATTATTAGTGTATAGAAATTAATCAGATTTCTATATATTAATTTTGTATCCTGCAACTTTAATGAATTCATTTATTAGTTCTAATCATTTTTTGGTAGCATCTTTAGGATTTTCTATATATAGTATCATGTCATCTGCAAATAATGGCAGTTTTACTTCTTCCTTTGCAACTTGGATTCCTTTTATTTCTTTTCCTTGTCTGATTGCTGTGGCTAGGACTTCCAGTACTATGTTGAATAAAAGTGGCAAGAATAGGCATTTTTGTCTTGTTCATAGAGGAAATGCTTTAAGTTTTCACCATTGAGTATGAATGTTGGCTGTGGGTTTGTCATATATGGCCCTTATTATGTTGAGGTATGGTCTCTCTATACCTACTTTATTGAGAATTTTTACTTATAAATGAATGTTGA